>NC_056746.1:1511236130-1511418630 GCF_019279795.1 Protopterus annectens
TTTTCCAGCTCTAGGAATACTCGGTTGGAGAAAGCATTTGACAAGGTCTCAAGAAACCTGATTTTGGACCTTGTCATATGCTTTCTCCAATTCTAGGAATGCCCCATTGGATTCCTCCCTCATATGTAGCTTCTTCTCCGCTTATCTGTGTCACATTGAAAACATCCAGTCAGTTTTGATGCATCCTGATCTGAATCCCAACTTCTCATCTTTCATCTTACTTTCTGCTACTCTACATAGTCATTTGTCAATCACCCTCTCAAGCACTTTCATGCAGTGTGATAAGAGTTTGATTCCTCCATACCACCAACAGTTGTGGATGTCTTCTTTGCTCTTCTACACTGGCACTAGAATACTTATTCTCCAGTCATCAGAGATATGCCTTTCTTTTTTCTTTCTATACTGCTATAAATAACCTTAGGAGGCATTTCTGCTCTAACACTCCCAACATCTTCATCATATTTGCTGTGACTTCATCTGAGCCTGCTGTTTTCCCTGACTTTATTTTCCTTAGTGCCGTTCTTACTTCTTCTAGGGTGGGTTCTTCTTTCTCTTTTAGCATAGGCATGTATGGGGCAGTACAATTCATGCGGAGTTTTCTTCATTAAGAAACTGCTGAAGTACTACTTCCATCTGCCTTTGATGCCCTGTGGACTGGTGAGCAGGTTGTTGCTGGCATTCTTTATGTAGGGTGTCTGACAACTATCTTCTTTATATTTCTGTCTTTGCCTTGCAACCTGATAGAGTTTCTTTGTGCTGGTGACACCAGTGAAGCTGTTAAAGCTGTTTTCTAATGCTCTCTCAGCCTCTTTGTTAGCCAACTAATAATCTTTCTTACCCTTTATCTTTTCTATCTCACTGTTGTTCCTGCATTCTTTTTATCTTTTGATAACTTCCTGAACTTCTGCATTCTGAAACCTGGCTCAGATTGCTATCTGTTATATAGACTTCACAAATGCTGATTTGATATTTGCCATTCTTATAGGATTATAGGTTCACAGGTTCATAGATGGTTAACAAAAAAAAATTGATCGTGTGGAAAGGAAAGGATTTGCAAACCAAACCACAAAAAAAAAAAAAAGCCCTTTCATCACAAACACAAAACAGGACTTCATAGTTCATAGGTAGGTACTAGGCTATTGGCCCTAGGGCCTGTATAAGCCTAGCCAACCCCTGGCTTGCACCCAAGAAAAAATTTTTTTTTTGCCCCCCCCTGTCGAGTAGACCCAAGTGATGATCGGATTGAATTTCCTATTTCCCATCCAATCATCAAGATTTTTCTTGAAGAGTGCTAATGAGGAGCTCTGTTTGACATAGGTAGTCTGTTCCAGAGTATGGGAAGTCTCTGGGAGAATCTATCCCTCCAGCATGTTCTGTTTATTGTGGTTTAGGTCCCTACAGCATGTAGTCAGAGGATTTGGGATTTCGTTCAGCTCTGAGTTTGTGGTCTTATATGTGTGACAGAGTAAAAAGCTGGAGTTTTGCCCCGGTCTGCATAGGTTATCTGTTTAAGGCCAATAATCCTCTTTGTGAGGTATTTCTGTGGCCTCTCCAGTTGTTGTAGATGTCTTGTGAGGTACATACCAAAAGGGGCGCTGTACTCTATAATGGGTCTAATGAGTGATGAGTAGAGGGGAACAATGTCTTCTTTTTTTCTGGATGAGAAACCTTTTGTGATGAGGTGTGCCACTGTTAGAAAAATATATAATAGTAATATGCATGCTTAGTGCATTCAAGGTTTAAAAGGGTTAATACATTTATTCTGTTCACACTGCATGAACCTGCACAGCTATTAGAAAGTTAACAAAAGGCATTTCATTTCTGCTAATGTCATGAAAATAACAAGAGATATTTCATTTCTGCTAATGTCATGAGACTTAACAAAGATATTTCATTTCTGCTTATGCCATGAGAAAATGTACAGCTGCTAGAAGCTTTGATAAAGAAAACAATAGATGCTTGAAAGTTTAAACCATAGTCAGCATTACTTGTACCAAAGCTAGAAATGTACCTTGAATCTAGATAGAATGTAACACATGTATTAGAACTGTACAACTGAAGAATTGAAAAGTTAAGGTGGGATAAAACAAGCCCAAGGCCAGGTTGTTTTTCTCAAAATGTTTTGCAAAACAGCAGATAATCTTACTTAGTCAGCAATAAGTCTAGTAACATTTTCTGTAGAACATACAGAAAGCTGTGTCTAACTACGTCAACAATAGAATAGTAACATTTTCTGTGTGACAGGAAGAGAACTGTATAAGAATAACATACTAATCACCAATAATTCAGACAAACCTTGTGCCTACATGCTTTGTCTCCTTGCTGCAAGTAATAAAGGGTGCCTTGCTTGAACCTAATGTGAATTGATCTTTGAAGTTTTTTCCTTTTACAGATTGGTCCTTCGGGCCGGAACCCTCTCTTCACCTCAGATCAGACGGCCAGGTGGTTGAAACCGTATGGGGAAGAAACCAAATTGGTTCTTCTTATATGGAAAGTCCTCCGACTGAATTGTCGTTCAAAAGAGGCCAGCCACTTTCTGATCTGTGACTGAAGGACGGGTCTCCGCGAATCGGTAATCAGTCATGTGGGCTCAGGTAAGGTGAATCTACTTTTTTCTGTTTTCTGTTTTAGATCAGGGACTAGATGTGTATTGTTTTTGTCAGATTGTATTTTTTGCTTACAAGTCAGGGACAAAAAAGATTATTGTCTTGTCATAGATCAGGAGAAACAGAATAAGTAGGCAGTCATTCTGAAGAGACTATAACAAAATCCATGGTACCATTTTAAAAAATTAAGAGAAGTTAAGTAACGATCAAAGGGTAGAACAAAATGGGTAATAATTACACAAAAAGACCCCAAAATCCGCCGTTAACGGAAGACGCAAAATATATGCAGTCACAGCGCGCCGACAATATTAGATGTTATTCAAAATGGGTTAATAAATATGAATTCGACGGAAAATTAGAAAAATCCTCGCTTATCAAACTTATCAAACAGCTCAAAAATGATTCCAAAGGTCGGGTAAAAAAGCAACGTCGACTAGGAATTCCTCAGGCACACAGGTGGCTTGAGGAAGTAAACCGTAGGGAACAAAAGAACAAAGATTCAAAAGCAATGTTTTTAGATAATGGGGACAATAACTTAGTAATAGCATCAGCACCTCTGCCTCCCTTACCAGAATATGAAGCAAGTGAACAGGTTATTCCACCCCCACAATATCCTGCGGTCACTGAAGATAGGGATATTGTGAAAATAAAACTGACTAAAATTAGAGATCCCATCGAGACCAGGTCTCGAACAAAGGCATTGAGCTATGACAGATAGTTAAGAATTCATGATCTATAGGTGAAGAAGAAGAAATATGTCCACTTATAAAAGTACCCAATCCTCAGGCAGGTCAAGACAATCAGGACACAACTATTTTAGTGTATAGATCTTGGACTCCGGAAGATATTCGGAAAGCCACTGAGGGAATTCCCCATCCAAATGTTAATTTTAGAAAATTCTCAGAAGATTTACAAGGAATGAGGTTAAGTTATAACCTAAACGGAGAAGAGATAGAAAGAGTAGTTAGACAAATTGTGGGGCCAGATTGGTATATGATTAGTGGCAACTGGAATCCCCGTGACGCTGCACAAAGACCCCTCCCACATAGCAGCGCAGAATTAGACAACAGAGTGAAAGGTCTTACATACCGCATCTCTGAAAAATGGAAGCCTAGGGCAGACTGAACTTGCATTAATCAATGCATCCAACAAGACGGTAAAACAACTGACCGGTACTATGCCAGATTGTTAGAATGTTTTAATAACCACAGTGGAATGCAGGTTCCTGAAGATCAAACACAAGATTCCCCATATGAACAGCAGTTAAAGAATGCATTTTTAAAAGGCAGTAGTGCACCTATAAGCAGCTTTATTACAAAACATATGCTAGACCATCGTACAAGCAGGCTACAGTCATTACTTGAATATGCTAGGCATGCCGAAAGGCATTTTAATAGCAAAAAGAAAAAGAAAGCTCAAGTATTTTCTGTAGAAGATGGAGCAGAAGTTTATGTAGTACAGTCGGGAAAAAGGGCAAGAAAAACGCTCAGGGAAACAAACAATCTGATCAGTGATCAGAGGACTTTGAAGGGCGAAAGAAAAGGGGAGAATGTTTCAAATGCAGTAAAAAGGGACATTTGGCAAGGGATTGCAAGAAAAACAAGAAGGCAACAATGGAAGACAAGGAGGGTGAGGACTGACTATATGGTAGTCAAGAATCACTAGAAGGGGTTAGCAAAGAAAGGACAAATGAGGATGTATGTGATAGAGGGAGTAGAGGAAGTGCAGGAAGTTAATGACAATGAAGAAAATGAAATATTAGACATAGCTTTATTGAGCTTGGAGCTCTATTTAGCAGACACGAAACCAGAAGTTACACTCTTGGTAGAAGGGAGGGAAGTCAAATTCTTGTGTGACTCAGGGTCATCACGAACCCTGATACATCCCTCCAAACTGCCAGAAAACACAGAATCACCTGATTACATACTGGTCAAAGCAGCTAATGGACAGCTGTATCAGGAGCCTCTCTCCCGTAACATTGCAATAACTGATCCAGTTTCAGGATTGACACAGAAAAGCAAAATTGTAGTTTCTGCAAAATGCCCAGTAAACCTCTTGGGCAGAGATCTTATGCAGCTATTTGGTATAGCAGTAGTCCCAACCATGCAGGGTATGGAAGCACAGCGACAAACTAACATCTTTGTAGTGCAATCAGAGGGTGAAATGTTTTATAGGTACAGCCAGGACTTGGTTACAACTGGTCCAGGGACTGTGACCAAAGAGTAAATGAACTTAGCCATCAGTAAGTTCCCCTCCCTTGACACTGATAAGCAACACCTGTTGCACTGTACCCTGTATTATTGTAACACACCAGGACCTGATAAGGAATATGAGCAAGAATTATTTAAGAATCATGCAAACAGATTGATATTGCGTAACCTGTACTGGGACACAGAAGGGAACAGTGTAGACAGCTGTTCATTGCCCCAGGAGTTCTTTGCACTTTATAAATCTAATGGATTACCACATGTTAGCTTAACCAAAAACAGAGATATAGAATGGGCAGACCTAGGAGAAAAAGTCACGAGATGGGAGAAACAAATAGAACTAGAAATGTCAGAGCAAGGAATACAAGTACAAAATTTGAATTGGATAACCCAGACCAACCCAGCTGTGCACTTGCAGTCTAGTGAGGACAGCTGATTGACACTCCTATTAAAGGAGGAAGAGAATGCCTTACGAGACATACCAGAGACTCTCTGATCAACAGGGAAATCAGATGTAGGACTTATTCGTACAGCGGGACCAGTTACTATCACGCCAAAGTCAGCATTCAGACCACAAAAAAGACAGTATCCCTTAAGAAAAGATGCAGAAGTAGGGATAAAGCCCATTATAGCAGCCTTACTTAAAGGAGGGATACTAGTAGAATCTCCCGATTCACCATGTGGCACACCCTTATTTCCAGTTAAAAAGGCAAATGGAGAATGGCGCATGGTCCAAGATTTACAAGCTGTAAATGATGCAGTAATATCAAAGGGCGCCCACGGTGCCAGATCCACACACCCTGTTAAATGATTTAAAACCTCAACAAAAGTATTTTTCTGTGGTAGACATCAGCAATGCGTTCTTTTCGATACCGATACACCCTGATAGCCAGTATTGGTTTGCATTCACATTTTAGGGGAAAAGGTATACATATAAGCGACTACCACAGGGATATTGTGAAAGTCCAACGATATTCTCACAAGAAATGGCAAGCAACTTGGCGGGATTCACCCCTCCAAGAGGCAGTCAGATTTTACTTTATGTTGATGACATCTTGCTGGCGGCCCCCACCCAGCAGGATTGTAGAGAAGATACCATAGCACTTTTATGATTTTTAGCCGCTGAGGGACATAAGGTAAATAAAAACAAACTGCAGCTTTGGAAAAAAATAGGTTAAATACCTAGGATATGTAATATCCAAGGAAGGTAGAACATTAGATGAGGACAGAAAAATAGCAATTTTGCAAGCACCAAAACCCACTACCAAGAAGGAAATTATGTCCTTCCTGGGTACAACTAATTTTTGTCGAAGCTGGATTCCAAACTATGCCTTGGAATCTGCACCTCTGACTGACCTTATATATAAGAAGCCTATGGCAGCGCAGGATTTGTTACAATGGACACCAGAGGCAGAATCTGCCTTCTGTAAACTAAAGCAGTTAATAGCGTCCTCATTAGTTCTGGGATTGCCAAACTACCATAAACATTTTTTCCAAACTGTAGATTGTAAGCAGGGTTACATGACATCAGTGTTAACACAACAGCATGGGGATAAGCAACGCCCCATTGCTTACTACTCATCACAACTAGACCCAGTGGCACGATCCTTACCCCACTTTGTACAAGCAGTAGTTGCAGCCGCAATGGCAGTACAGGCTTCAGCCTCAGAAGTCTTATTCCACCCTCTCACTTTGAGAGTATCTCATGCAGTCGCGATTATTTTACTACAAGTAAAGGTAGCATATCTTTCCCCTGCTAGGCATCTTTCCTGTATGACCATATTGTTGAGCCAACCTCATACGACAATTGAATGATGCACGACTTTAAACCCTTCTACTCTGCTCCCAACCCTGCAGGTGGCACACCGCACCGCTGCCTGCAGGTAATTGAGCAAAAGACACTACCTAGAAAAGATCTCATGGATGTCCCCTTGGATGATGCCGAGGTGACATACTACATGGATGGCTCATGCAAAAGGGGTCCTGCAGGACAGAACCTAGTAGGATATGCAGTAGCCTCTGATACTGAGATTATAGAAGCAAAACCTTTACCACACAACTTATCTGCACAGGCAGCAGAATTGATTGCCCTGACATGGGCATGTACCTTAGCAAAGGGTAGATGTGTGAACATTTTTACTGATAGCCAGTATGCTTTTTCTACTGTACATGTTTTTGCACAACAGTGGAAAAACCGGGGAATGATAACATCTACTGGCAAACCTATAAATCATGCACAGTTTATTTTAGATCTTTTAGAATCTATTCAGTTACCTCAGAAAGTAGCCATTTGTAAATGCACAGCTCACACCAAGCAACAAGATAGGATTTCAAAAGGTAATGCGAGAGCTGATATAGCTGCAAAACAAGCAGCCACAGAAGTATTTCTTTTAAATGAGAAATTACAGCCCTCTGAAACTTTAGATTTAGACATGTTAAAAACAAATGCAGACACTCACTATGCAAGCTGAAAAACAGCGATGGATAAAACGAGGAGCAATCCTCGAAAAGGGGCTGTACATCTCCAGAGAGGGAAAACCGATACTACCCTCTAATTTATTTCGCTATGCAGCATTGTTGAGCCATGGGCAGTGCCATGTCTCAACAGGGGGGATGGTACAGCTGATGAACCAAGTGTTCACAACATACGGATTTACAGACTACTCTAAAAAATTTTGTTTGATGTGTCAGATTTGTAACAAACATCATGCACAAGGGGTGATAAAGCCCAAGCAAGGGAGTTCCCCTACACCACCATATCCATTTCACACTATCTGTATGGATTTCATAGAATTGAACAAATGTGAAAATAAGAAGTATTGTCTTGTCATTGTAGATATGTTTTCCAGATGGGTGGAAGCCTTTCCAACCAAAAATCCAGATGCAGCTATGGTGGCAAAAGTACTTGTCAAGGAAATCATTCCTAGATTTGGTATTCTGGAAAGAATCTACAGTGACAATGGTACACACTTTGTAAATCAAACCATACAGCAGTTAAGTAAGCATTTTGGTATTTCTTTAAAAAATCATTGTGCATACCATCCGCAATCTGCAGGGCTAGTTGAAAGGCATAATGGTATACTAAAAAACAAACTGAGAAAATTAATAGCTGAGACAGGAAAAAATTGGTTATACTGTTTACCCCTGGCACTGTTGAGCATGACAACTGTTCCAACAGCAAAAGGATTGACTCCTTTTGAAAAACTATTTGGAAGGGCTTATTATACACCCCAGTGGAAACTTCTCATGTCCTCAGACCAGGAAGCTGATTTCACACTAGCTGAATATATGAAAAAGTTGTTGAATTCTAAACATCTGTTGCAGTCAAATTCTGTTTCAGATAGAGAACAAACCGAAACATCAGAAGTGGCAGTGATGCCAGGAGACTGGGTATGGATCAAAAATATCAAGTGAAAGAATTGGACATCGCTCAGGTGGGAAGGTCCCTACCAGGTGCTTCTTTCAACACCCACTGCAGTCAAGATAGCAGAACGAGCTTCGTGGATACACCTGACACATTGCAAGCTGGTTAAGAACTTTGAGTTGGACAAAAATCTTACCTCTCCATCGGGGCCCTCAGCACAAAGTCTGGCTACAAAGGGGGGTCAGATCAATAGGACTGATCCATCTCAACCCCAGTGAAGAAACCATTGGTGCTGAAGGTCCTATTAGGGCAGAGAGTAAGAGCACATGTCCAAAGATGACAGAATCCAGTAAGATCCAAATACACCTACTTGGAAGAGTTGGCAAAAACCAAAATGCAGAACAACCGTTTCCTCAAAAATATTGCATAATCATCCTGTTAACTGTACTAGTGACAATAATCTTTTTGTTGTGGCCATTCCTTTTCTCAGCCACACAAATTGAACTGAACAAGTGTGCAGAGTGGCACACAGAGTGGCACCCGAACTTTAACACTTACCAGGCAATCAAATATGTGTATGCTGAGACCTTCAATGTTTTGAATTGCTGGATCTGTACAGCTTTACCAACAGCATATGGGGGGTTACTGTTAACTTCAGTTCCCCTAGGAGCCAACAAGACCTGGGAAAACTTAATTTATGATACATCAGATGTCACATCACAAGATAAAGTAACATTCCACTTGTCTGTTCGACAGAAGGGAACTGTGTGTTTTTACAAGAATGATACAGTTCAGGTGGGTTGGAGCAATTGCAATGTGACTGTTCCCTATAGATGCTACACTAAACCTGATAACATCAGATCCTATTGCAACACAAGCTATGATTCATTTGTTGAACTGATGTATAGGACAATCGGTGAAGTAAAACATAATGCTGACCTCTATAGACAACTGTCTATAATCGACAAAAAAATGTTTCATGCAGAGCCAGGGCATAGTAAAGTTACTACTAAAGTAGAAGATTGTTACTTTGTATGCAGTAGAAAAGCATATAAATGGTTACCTGAGAATTGGTCCGGCAGTTGTTTTTTGGGGTACCTGGTTCCGGCCATACGATACACAACAGTTTTAACCCAAGGGGAAATTTGGAATGTTTGAGAAATCAAGAAGCCTGTCAATCCAGTGGGGCAATCAATGCATGCTGGAAAAACCATCGTGCTGTGGGCTTAGGGAAAAATGGACTGTCACACATGGACTTGAGTGATACTGTGATATCGTAGGCAGGTGTACTGCCAGCATATGGAGCAAAGAAATCAAAATGAGGAACTGAGAAAATTGTCTAAGCTTCTTGAAATAATGAGCAATGCAACCTTTTCTGCCCTAAAATTGGTGACTGATGAACTGACTGCCATGAGAACAGTAGTGCTTCAAAAACGCATGGCTCTTGACTTCACTCTAGTGGTGAGAGGAGGTACATGCGCTTTAATCCAGGAGGAGTGCTGTTCGTATATTCCTGACCACAAACATGAGATAGACAATCACCTTGTGGTAATTCAGCAAGTGTCAGCCATGACCAAACCAGGGCCAAATCCATTGACGGACTTTTTCTAGAAATTGTTTGGGGGGTGGGGCAGTATCCTGATGAACATTCTGACTGCCATCTGTGTAGGAATAATCCTACTGGTGGTATGTGTGTGCTGCTGCATCACCTGCATAAAACGACTGATTAAAAACTTTATAAACATTTCAGTTTCAGAAACCTTATACCAAAGTGCTGAACTTGAAGAATTGCTAAAAAACTGAAAATGCTTTCATGAGCTTAAACTGAATGACTCTCTTAACTGCAAATCCTGAGTAGGAAGATGTTAGGGGAAGAAAAAAATGTTTATGCTTGTCTTGAAAGTAGAATAAAAGTATTAAAAGGGGGGAAATGTTAAAAAAAAATATATAATAGTAATATGCATGCTTAGTGCATTCAAGGTTTAAAAGGGTTAATACATTTATTCTGTTCACACTGCAATGAATCTGCACAGCTATTAGAAAGTTATCAAAAGGAATTTCATTTCTGCTAATGTCATGAAAATAACAAGAGATATTTCATTTCTGCTAATGTCATGAGACTTAACAAAGATATTTCATTTCTGCTTATGCCATGAGAAAATGTACAGCTGCTAGAAGCTTTGATAAAGAAAACAATAGATGCTTGAAAGTTTAAACCATAGTCAGCATTACTTGTACCAAAGCTAGAAATGTACCTTGAATCTAGATAGAATGTAACACATGTATTAGAACTGTACAATTGAAGAATTGAATAGTTAAGGTGGGCTAAAATAAGCACAAGGCCAGGTTGTTTTGCTCAAAATGTTTTGCAAAACAGCAGATAATCTAACTTAGTTAGCAATAAGTCTAGTAACATTTTCTGTAGAACATACAGAAAGCTGTGTCTAACTACGTCAGCAATAGAATAGTAACATTTTCTGTGTGAGAGGAAGAGAACTGTATAAGAATAACATACTAATCACCAATAATTCAGACAAACCTTGTGCCTACATGCTTTGTCTCCTTGCTGCAAGTAATAAAGGGTGCCTTGCTTGAACCTAACGTGAATTGGTCTTTGAAATTTTTTCCTTTTACAGCCACGTAGAAGGATTTCCTGACCACTGTGGTGATGTGATTATCAAAGGAGAGACCACTGTCCACCTGCGTCCCAAGGTCTCTTATCACACTTTCGGTGTTAAGTAGACTACCACCTGTGTGGTAGTTCATGGGTACAGAGTTTTTACCAAAGGGGATGACAATGCACTTTTTGGCATTGAGCTTCAGGCCATGGCTTTGACACCAGGCATCTGTCTCAGTGAGGCCCTTTTGTAGGATGCCCAAATCATTAGGAGTTTCGATTATGGCTCCCAGTTTGCAGTCATCTGCAAACTTCTTTAGCCAAAGACCTTCTGTGTTAGCCTGTACTTCAGAGAAGTAGATACCAAACAGGAGAGGACCGAGGACTGAACCCTGTGGTACTCCACTTGTCACTGGTCTGAAGTCGGATTTGGAGTCTGCTACTTTAACAGTGTGGGTTCTGTCTGTGAGCCAGTTGGCAACCCATCTTGTGACATAGGGATTAATTCCTAGTTTACTGAGTTTATCTATAATTCCAAAGTGAGGGATGGTACCAAAAGCCTTGGCAAGATCTAGATAGGCTGTGTAAACCACCTTACCCTCATCTATGGCTTTGGTGACTACTTCAAAGAAGTCTATCAGGTTTAGGAGGCATGATCTGCCTTTTACAAAATCGAACTGGGTGGGGTCCAGAGTTTGGAGATTACCAATGTCTTTGTTTATGAGTTCCATGATGATACGTTCCATGGCCTTGTAGACCGGGCTCGTCAGGCTAATGGGGTGGTAGTTCCCGGGGTCCGTCGTGGCTCCCCCTTTGTGGAGTGGGATAACCATTGTGGTGCACCATTCAGTGGGCACAAAGCCTGAGGTGAGGCTATGATTGAACATGGTACTTAGGTGGGGTGCCAGTTAGTTCTGTAGTTCATGTAGAACGCAGCCTGGGATATTGTCAGGTCCCATGGATGCTGTATTCTTGGCTTTGGAGAGTGTGTTTTTTACCTGTGCAGCCATGATTACAGGAACTTTGCATTCTTCTGGTATAGAAATGGGCCCTTTAGGGGGTGAGAGGGGGGTAAAGTTAGCACTGAACCTATCTGCCAGGATGTTGGCATTATCAGTTGGTTCTGTATATTTAGTGCCATTGTACTGTAACTCAGAGCAGATCTGAGTGTTGCCATTGAGATTCTTGACATAGCTATAGAATGCTTTGTGGCTGTCTTTAGAGTCAGTGGCAATTTTGTTTTCGTAATTAGCTTTGGAGGATGTTATGAGGGATCTCAGCTTCTTACTGAGGCTGACCATGGAGCTCCTCCAATCATGGGATTTTACTCTTTTTTGCAATAGTTTCTTTCTTCTGTTGTAAAGTTTGTTTATGGCAGAGGACCACCAGATTGACTTCCTTTTTTTGGAGGATAGCATCTTGGTTCTGTTAGGGAGAGCACGATCCATGCACTCATGTAAGTGCTTATAAAGTGTAGGATTTGTGTAGGATTCAGCAGTTGTACCTCTATTGCCCATCTGCATGGGTGTCATGAAGTTTGCCACTTCTGTCTTAAGAAGTGTGAAGTTGGCTTTGGAGAATTTTTTTACTGTGGTTTCCCTAATGGGGGGTGGGGGTGGTATGTGTATGTCTAGGGTGATTAGCTTGTGGTCAGATCTGACCAACAAGGAATTGACCTCTGGTGTGGAACACCAGTCGCCCATGTTGGTAATGACCAGGTCTAGGATATTGCTTTCACTGCTGGGGGTATGAATAAGTTGATCCAAGGCGTTGGAATTTATGAATTCCAGAAAACGTTGAGCAAAAGAGTTGGTACATGAGTACTTTTCCCAGTTAATGGTGGGATAGTTGAAATCACCCATTATTAGGGTGTTGGGTTGTACCCTAATATTTTCCAGTGTATCAAGAAATGCAGAGTGGGAATCCTGGGGCATGGTGGGGAGGTCTATAGCAAGCTACAATTTGGATTGCGGTCTTGCCCAGAGTTAATTGCACTTGGATAATCTTGGATGCATTATGCTGTGCATCTAGCCTGGAGGTGTGGATATCCTTAATGAATATGGACACGCCTCCACCTTTAGTGCTTCGGTCTGGGTTAGGTGGCCGAAAGGTGTCGTATGAATTATAGCCTGGTAATGCAGGGGTGCTCTCTGGAGCTTTGAACCCGGTCTCTGTCACTGCACAGATGTTGATGTTCTCCATTTTAAGGAGTGCCTCGAGTGAGTGCATTTTGAGGTTTAGACTTCTAGCATTGAGTAGCATTATCCTCAGATTTTGCTTGCTTGTACCTTTTATGTCAGAGTATAACAAACAAGGTCATTACTAATAATATATTTATCCTCAACCAATCAAAATATCTGATCAATAAACAATTAAAACAATTAAAACACACAGCAAAAATGCAAAAGTGTATGTATTAACATGTGTAAACAAGATTAACTTAACAAAAATAAAATAAAAATAAAAATTACCTGCCTGAAATACCACCTGTGAAAGTAGGTACCAGATCTTTAAAATTCTGTAAAAATCACATGAAAGATATATGCATATTAAACTTTTAAACCTTCTGCTTTAATACACTAGTTAAAGAAACCTCCCTCACACACTCACACACAAGCATGGACCACCACTGAGGTATCTACAAAATTTACAAGATCCACATTTGGAGATTTTTAACCTCAGATGTTTAAATGATCTAGTGGCGTGCCCTCTCAGGATGAGGATATCATCCAAAACCTGAAATAACACATTCCCCGAGATTCAATAAACTCTGTGTAGGCTTTGCGTGAAGCCTACACGGAGTTTGCATGTGTGCGTGGTGATGCATGGTGAGCAGCAGAACTAATTACATATTCATGCTGCTGACTGTATTTAAAGATAAACAAAAACAATATCACTGCCAAAACACCAGATAAACGCTCCAATTCCAGAATGTGATGTTAATAAAGCAATCCCAAAAATGATGGAGTTGTAGCGAAGCAGGTATATTAAAAAGTAGTAGATTTATTGCCAAAACAGATACAGTCAGACAATATATTGTTATCGGATTAGCGCTTTCACTCATAGAGCTTCTTCAGATCATAGATAACAAGCCAGATACATTACAAAGTATATACACTGCTACCCAGCTTACTAACCTATCACATTCAGTTGCTAATTAAGCCTTAAAGTGGAAAGTACCAATATACATTATTAAAGACCTCAAAAACTTCTCTAAACCAGTCTAAAATCTATTTATCTGTGTATATAGATGAAGCATATAAAATAAGAAACAAAATATAAAAGATCTATATACATCTAAAAATGCTTATATAGAAACAACAAATGACTATATAAATTAAAAACTTTTATATATACATAGTCCATCTATTATGCTATCCTAAAAATTGTAATAGTGTACTATCTCAAAAACTATAATAGTATAACCTCAACATATATATGTATACTACCTATATGCGTATGTGTTATTAGTATTTATTTTATTCATAGTATATATCCTTTATTTTATGTTCCTACGTTTCCTGAGCGTGGGTTTTATTGAGGCTCTTTCATTAAGTCCGGAGCCTCTATCTGCTCTCAACCTAATTATCCAGTTACTCTCCTTACATTCTGTGTGGTTTCTAACATCACCCCCACGTATACTAGGTGTAATAACCTCTAAAGCCCTAAATAAAAATGTATGTGCTTCTCCTTGTTGAGCAGCATGTTTCGCTAGAGCATTATGTAAAGATTTCTTCCTCATATGATATATATGTTCACATATCCTTTCCTTGAAAGGACGATTAGTCTTTCCAACATAAAAGCAGGAACAAACTTGGCAGACAGCTAGGTAAACTAAGTGGGTTGTCTTACAATCAGCACTAATTTGTGTAGTAAACTCTCTGTGCAAGTCCGGATGTAAAAATCCTGTGCTAGTATCAATGTAGCAGCAATAGTTACATTGCCCACATGGTTTAGTACTCCCACCATCAGCCACGTTAAACTGCTGTCTGGGATAACATAACATCCTTTTCAGGTTATATTTATTCCTAAATAAGAAGTGCGGTTTCTCTCCAACTATCTGCCTTACATCATTGTCCGCACACAAAACAGACCAATGTCTAGTAACTATATCTCTGATATCTGCATGGTCTGATGTATAAGAGGTAGAAATTTTAACACATGATTGCCCCTTACTAGTCCCTTTCCTATCATAAATCTTAACGGGTCCAAAATATGGTGCTGCTACATCTGATCTTAAACTTGAAATATTCATCAAATTGACATCTACTTCCTGGTGGCTATAGCCTCTCTCCAAGAGTCTCAACTTTAAGTTATCCATCTCTGCCTCAGACCCTACCTAAGTG
This sequence comes from Protopterus annectens, assembly GCF_019279795.1. NCBI lineage: Eukaryota > Metazoa > Chordata > Ceratodontiformes > Protopteridae > Protopterus > Protopterus annectens. The sequence goes on from NC_056746.1 coordinate 1,511,251,271, forward strand.
GGATTCAATCTAGAGGCCCTCACACCTTGACCTTTAATAACGTTTTTAAAAATATATGGTGGATGCATGCTTGACCTCATCAGAAGTGTGTTACAATGACAAGATTTACGATATATACCTGTATTTATTAAGCCACACTCTAACTTCTCTATATATAAATCCAGGAAATCTATCCTATGATTAGAATAGTGCATAGTAAATTTGAGAAAGTCTGTTAGACTATTCATCATGGTAGGCAATGAGCAAAGCTGTTCTTCTCCCCCATTCCAAAGGACAGAAAGGTCATCCACAAAATGACGATAAAAAATCACGTGCTCTTTAAACACTTCCTGTTGAAACAGGACTTCTTCCTCCCAATGTGCCAAAAACATGTTGGCATAGCTATTGGCACATGGGGTCCCCATTGCCACACCATCCTGTTGTCTGTATATAGTGTCTTTAAACATAAAGATGTTATTCTCTAGTGTTAGCTCTAGCAGGTGTGCCATCAGATCAATCTGCACTGGTGTATAATCACTGTGTTTCATCAAATAATTAGACACATACTGAACACCCAAATCATTGGGTAATACCGTAAATAAAGACTGCACATCTAGCATGACAAATATGCACCCATCAATGTTGTCATATAATTTCAAGCACTCATAAAGCTCTATTAAAAACTGTTTAGAGTCCTTCAACACAAATATGTTCCTATTCAAAATTGGTCAAAGGTATTTCTCAACATATACCAACATATGTTCGGTGACCCAACCCTGCCCTGAGACTATGGGTCTCATAGGTGGGTTACAAACATTTTTATGAATCTTGGGGAGCCCATGTATAATGGGAACTATTGGTGTCTTAATAAGTAAATAATCAAATAGTTCTTGGTCTATGATACCACCCCTGAAAATGTCCAAAAGGGTGTCCATGACATATCTAATAATGTCATGCATCTCATCCATATTAATGACCCTATAGAACTTATCATTCAAAAGTTCACCCATATAAGTGCAATAGTGCTCTATATCCATAATGACTATACGGCCACCTTTATCTGCTGGTCTTATTATAACTGATCTCTCAGCCTTTAGCCATTTCAGGCTCAGCCTTTCCTTATAACTAAGGTTGTCTTTCCTTTTCTGCCTACTATCTCTATAATACCCATGGAGCTCATCCTCTGTCAATTTTAAATATGCTTCTACTAACGGATGATGCGGTGGTATAAAGTTACTTAAATTCTTAAATCTAGGTTGTTCATTAGAACTCACGATTTCATTATCAACCTCCACATTGTGATTACCATACAATAGCTTAAGCATCACATTCATGCAAAACAGCTTTATATCAATAATGGTGCCTGTTAATCTACTACCACTTCTGGGAATGAAACTTAAACCTTTACTTAATAGCTTTCTTCATCTGGTGATAACCTATAACCAGATATATTACATACTAATGTTTGTTGTTTGTCCACATTTTCCTGATTGTTTGATGTGGTACAAACTCCCCTGAATATTTCCTTTTTTGTCGGCCTCTGCTCATGGACCTCACCCTTCTTATCCCCTTGTCCTTGCGGATTGGAAGAGGAAAAGGGATATCCCCACCTATACCATGAGATTGATTAACTATCTTATTCAGACTCTTGGGTTTAACCACTGGCTCAGATGGATGTAGTGTAGTAACTGGTTTATTCTTTACTATCTGAATATCCGGGTATAAGTTCTTATCATTTATTTCACTTATTCCTAGATCTTGGATATCAGGTGGGCTAGTATCATTATTATTAAGTAATGTACTAAAATTCACACCTGATGCAACTCCATTATACATCAGACCATGCAGATATCAGAGATATAGTTACTAGACATTGGTCTGTTTTGTGTGTGGACAATGATGTAAGGCAGATAGTTGGAGAGAAACCGCACTTCTTATTTAGGAATAAATATAACCTGAAAAGGATGTTATGTTATCCCAGACAGCAGTTTAACGTGGCTGATGGTGGAAGTACTAAACCATGTGGGCAATGTAACTATTGCTGCTACATTGATACTAGCACAGGATTTTTACATCCGGACTTGCACAGAGAGTTTACTTTTACAAATTAGTGCTGATTGTAAGACAACCCACTTAGTTTACCTAGCTGTCTGCCAAGTTTGTTCCTGCTTTTATGTTGGAAAGACTAATCGTCCTTTCAAGGAAAGGATATGTGAACATATATATCATATGAGGAAGAAATCTTTACATAATGCTCTAGCGAAACATGCTGCGCAACAAGGAGAAGCACATACATTTTTATTTAGGGCTTTAGAGGTTATTACACCTAGTATACGTGGGGGTGATGTTAGAAACCACACAGAATGTAAGGAGAGTAACTGGATAATTAGGTTGAGAGCAGATAGAGGCTCCGGACTTAATGAAAGAGCCTCAATAAAACCCACGCTCAGGAAACGTAGGAACATAAAATAAAGGATATATACTATGAATAAAATAAATACTAATAACACATACGTATATAGGTAGTATACATATATATGTAGAGGTTATACTATTATAGTTTTTGAGATAGTACACTATTACAATTTTTAGGATAGCATAATAGAGGGACTATGTATATATAAAAAGTTTTTAATTTATATAGTCATTTGTTGTTTCTATATAAGCATTTTTTAGATGTATATAGATCTTTTATATTTTGTTTCTTATTTTATATGCTTCATCTATATACACAGATAAATAGATTTTAGACTGGTTTAGAGAAGTTTTTGAGGTCTTTAATAATGTATATTGGTACTTTCCACTTTAAGGCTTAATTAGCAACTGAATGTGATAGGTTAGTAAGCTGGGTAGCAGTGTATATACTTTGTAATGTATCTGGCTTGTTATCTATGATCTGAAGAAGCTCTATGAGTGAAAGCGCTAATCCGATAACAATATATTGTCTGACTGTATCTGTTTTGGCAATAAATCTACTACTTTTTAATATACCTGCTTCGCTACAACTCCATCGTTTTTGGGATTGCTTTATTAACATTACATTCTGGAATTGGAGCGTTTATCTGGTGTGTTGGCAGTGATATTGTTTTTCTTTATACTATTTACTTTTACTTTTGCCATCACCAGAAGCAGGGAAATGCAGAATGTAACTGGAATTGAGTTGGATTATAATCCACGAGGTGAAGACCGAGCCACCAAAACCTTACAACGGAGGTTTCAACAATATCTTGAGTGTTCTAAGGTAGCTTCCTGGCAGTTTGATATGACGGTTCCATCCGATGATGTCAATGGAGCGACGTCCGATTTGGAGAAGCTACAGAAATTGCTAGACGATATGGAGAAGGATTTCTTTCAGCTGAAACACCTACAAACTCAGCGGTTACACTTCCAGTACTGTTTGGACAAGAAGATTATACCGAGGGGACTTCGCGTTTTCAACATGCCTAGTCAGGGAGAACATTATCCTGACTTACTCTCGAAATGGCAACAGATAAATCTCGAGGTAAGCAGGAAGTATTTACAACTCCTTATTGACTTTTTTAGTCCTGAGGAGACAACTCTTATAGAAAATATCAGAAAGCAACAGCAATTTGTTTTTAATAAGTTTTCGGACATAACAGTACAGCCGTTGTTCGAGAGTTTATTGGATGGAGTCTCAGCGTTTGAACGCAAGCTACTCCATCAGAAGAGAAATAAAATTATAAGGGACAGCAACGATTTTAGGCTAGGTCATGTCTTTACATGGCCTAGATATGGACAGAATACGATTGAAGTTGCGGACAATGGCTTAAATGAACGAAGAGACAATACTGTTAATGCAAATTTGAATAGAAAGAATGGGGCATCTCATTTGTCCCAGAGTAGTATGAAAGTTATGAATGTTAACAGTGTTAATCCTCCATTAGGGAGGGTTTTAGCACAGCCTGATTTTAGGATTGAGAATGTGTCATTAAATGAGAACAATGATGCTATGAATAGTGAGGTATCATTGGATGGAGTTGCATCAGGTGTGAATTCTAGTACATTACTTAATAATAATGATACTAGCCCACCTGATATCCAAGATCTAGGAATAAGTGAAATAAATGATAAGAACTTATACCCGGATATTCAGATAGTAAAGAATAAACCAGTTACTACACTACATCCATCTGAGCCAGTGGTTAGACCCAAGAGTCTGAATAAGATAGTTAATCAATCTCATGGTATAGGTGGGGATATCCCTTTTCCTTTTCCTTTTCCTGTTCCAGTCCGCAAGGACAAGGGGATAAGAAGGGTGAGGTCCATGAGCAGAGGCTGACAAAAAAGGAAATATTCAGGGGAGTTTGTACCACATCAGACAATCAAGAAAATGTGGGCAAACAACAAACATTAGTATGTAATATATCTGGTTATAGGTTATCACCAGATGAAGAAAAGCTATTAAGTAAAGGTTTAAGTTTCATTCCCAGAAGTGGTAGTAGATTAACAGACACCATTATAGATATAAAGCTGTTTTGCAGGAATGTGATGCTTAAGCTATTGTATAGTAATCACAATGTGGAGGTTGATAATGAAATTGTGAGTTCTAATGAACAACTTAGATTTAAGAATTTAAGTAACTTTATACCACCGCATCATCCGTTAGTAGAAGCATATTTAAAATTGACAGAGGATGAGCTCCATGGGTATTATAGAGATAGTAGGCAGAAAAGGAAAGACAACCTTAGTTATAAGGAAAGACTGAGCCTGAAACAGCTACAAGCTGAGAGATCAATTATAATAAGACCAGCAGATAAAGGTGGCCATATAGTCATTATGGATATAGAGCACTATTGCACTTCTATGGGTGAACTTTTGAACGATAAGTTCTATAGGGTCATTAATATGGATGAGATGCATGACATTATTAGATATGTCATGGACACCCTTTTGGACATTTTCAAGGGTGGTATCATAGACCAAGAACTATTTGATTATTTACTTATTAAGACACCAATAGTTCCCATGATACATGGGCTCCCCAAGATTCATAAAAATGTTTGTAACCCACCTATGAAACCCATAGTCTCAGGGCAGGGTTGGGTCACCGAACATGTCGGTATATGTTGAGAAATACCTTTGACCAATTTTGAATAGGAACATATTTGTGTTGAAGGACTCTAAACAGTTTTTAATAGAGCTTTATGAGTGCTTGAAATTATATGACAACATTGATGGGTGCATATTTGTCACGCTAGATGTGCAGTCTTTATTTACGGTATTACCCAATGATTTGGGTGTTCAGTATGTGTCTAATTATTTGATGAAACACAGTGATTATACACCAGTGCAGATTGATCTGATAGCACACCTGCTTCATCTATATACACAGATAAATAGATTTTAGACTGGTTTAGAGAAGTTTTTGAGGTCTTTAATAATGTATATTGGTACGTTCCACTTTAAGGCTTAATTAGCAACTGAATGTGATAGGTTAGTAAGCTGGGTAGCAGTGTATATACTTTGTAATGTATCTGGCTTGTTATCTATGATCTGAAGAAGCTCTGAGTGAAAGCGCTAATCCGATAACAATATACTGTCTGACTGTACCTGTTTTGGCAATAAATCTACTACTTTTTAATATACCTGCTTCGCTACAACTCCATCGTTTTTGGGATTGCTTTATTAACATTGTATTTAAAGATAAATAAGCACGTTTTCATGGCTGGCAACAGTGTTGCTGGCCAGGAAACTGTGTAAAGCAACATGGATAGCAAACCTGTTTACATCAGAGCACAGTCACTTAGTATGTTTGAGCGGAATGCCACAATGATCACCAGGGCTTAACATATACTTCTGTTAGCTCTCAACCTCTTAGTGCAAGACATCTGGACAAAGCCCAACATAATGGCGGAACAATGACCCAGAAATAGCCACAAATTTTACATATTTGTTCTTTTAAACTTAAGAATGTGCTAAAATACAAGGTTTGTGTTAAGATTTGAAGTCTGAAACTAAAATGTACGAAGTTATTTAGTGACATCAGTCTTGAGATCACCCCCAGTGATATGGCAGAAAACCACAAATTTTAAAAGGAATGGACCAAAAGATATAACGCAAAAATCTGGACATTCTGTGAAAATCTGGACAGTTGAGAGGTATGAATATGGTCCAAATGCAGTACGGAACAGTGTATACAGTGCAGAGTGTTTTAAAATCACCACCTACCTAATTTCAAACTTCATAGCTATAATGACTTTTGTTATGTATTTAATTAAATTTCTAAAGTGTATTCCTTGTATTTAAAAATATCCTGTAATTGCTGTTACCCTCTGTTTGCAACTGTTTTTATATCTGTATTTGTAATTGTTTCTGTATGGGGCTTTTTCCCCCAGGCATCCTCTGAAAATGGGGTTTCACTCAGTTGGACTACCTGGTTAACAAATGTCAAAATAAAATAAAATAAATCCCATTCCTGGCATTCTGTACCACAGTTGTGAAAATGACCTGTAAGGGTATATGGACTACCATGTAAAATAAACACTCAGAGGAAATGTGTATATTGAGTTGGGACACACAGATAATTGTAGGAATGAGCACAGGAAAAGAGGACAGGTGAAACAAACTAATGTACAGCAGATGAGGGCATGTCAGTGGAAGTCAGTTGTAGCAGCAACACCAATTACATATCAATATGGTACAGTATGGACTGCACAGTGAAAATGTTTACTATGTGACTGTCATACAAGCTGACATAACAATGGGGAAGATGTCTATGTGAGATAAGGATCCTTACATGAGCTGCAGAGGACATCTGTCAGGGATGTTATATACAACTGGGGTAGGGTGCATGTTGTGAAGCTGTGCAAACTGCCTTGCATGAATGTGAGTGTAATCTCAGCAGAGGTCTCCAGCAAATGGGACACAGGTAAAAGCTCATGGACAAGATTAAAGGAAGCGAGCACAATCATGGACAATATCAGAATAATGCCACCAGTAATCCCATGTCTCTGACATAACATATGTGATTTAGAGTGATCAGAGATGATTCTGCACAAACACACTTGTACAACTACTATGACATGTCTGCACTCTATGAGGGTAATCACGTACACTGTCCTGGCACTGTAACATCTGCTGGAGATGTTAGGAGGGACACTGCTGTACCTGTGTGTGACATTATGATCAATACAGCTTAGTTGATTGGTGTGCATGGCAGATATATATGGCACATCCCACACTGTCACAGATGTTATTCATGCCATTAATCTTGTCAGAAAAGCAATGCAGTTACTGTGTGCACCACTGGAACAGGTATCACACATGCATCTGGTGTAACAACTTGATGGGTGTTCCGCACCATCAGACAGTAATGTTTATGCCACAAAAGGAATACATAGGTATGGTCAATAAGATGTGTGACAGCTCATTGTGACAAAGATGCTATACTTCAGTTACACATCACTGGAAGATGTGTAAGGAGGTGCATGAAGAAGGGTGCATTGTACACAGTTATTGGTGTGATGAAGGATGTGAATTATGGCGGTATTATGGCCTCTGATGTGCATGTCATGCACATACTCAGTAGTTGTGTTACATACAAGGGAGTAGTCAGCACTATGGCCACATGCGGGTGGACATTCCACATACCATCTACCCCAGGACACAAGTCACATACCTATTGGTCTGATTATATTATAGGGTGTGATATCTACATTACCGTTGGGTTGTGTGTTTTGTTTTTTCTCATGATGTAACAAATTCCCCAATGTTTTTGTGTCATTGCAAGTGTTGTCATGGCTGTGGCAGCAATCTTTGGTCTGTTTTGATACTGTTTGCATTATACTAATATCACAGTTGGAGTCAATGATTGCCCACAAACTGTAGTCCTTCAGACTGCTGTTTGGACACATGATGTATATGTTATTTGTGATGTATGTGACTTAAATAATGGACAGGGAAGAGCCTGGCAGACAGCCCTGATATACGGACCTGATCACTGGACCTGAGATACAGGTCACATCACACATTTCAACATATTTAGATGCCATGTATGTGATATAGGGGTCTCTCCACTTGATGATATAGATGTTTATGGCCACATCTGACAGTGTTGAGTGAAAACCTCATCCCTGATCTGTGTCAAATGCCTTGGGCTTGTCAAGTTAAAATGGATGATAGTGTTGTCATCATGCATGCCCTCGATGAACTGTTTGAGAACATCTATCAGCATTAATCGGGTAATCCTATGGACTAGGCTTGTAAAGGCTCCAGGGCCATTAGCCTAGAACACACCTATGAACCTATGAACCTATTAACAACTCACACAGGTCTGTTGCACACAGCCAGGATATTACTAGTGTCCATTTAGAAAAGGTCCATGATGACATGTTAGTCTATCTCACAGACAAGGAAAGTCAGGGTTTGTCTATACTTGCATGGATCGGGTACTGTCCCTCAAACTCACATGGATGTGTTTTGATGTACACCCTTCTACAGGAACATAGTCTATATGAAGGGTGTGTTGAAGTGTGTATTGCACCGTGTCAGGAAGGTCTATGTGCTGAGTCATGCAATAGATGATCTGTGATGTAGTCATGGCCCACTGATTCTGTGTGATAGGCCTGAATGAAGGTAAGACAGTGCATACTGCCTATCCTGATCTAGCCAAGAGTTTGGACACAATCCCCCACACAGATAACATTGAGAAACTCTCCCAGCTGCAGATTAACCCTTATGTCACTAGATGGGCAACCAATTGGCTCATTGACAGTACACATACTGTGAAAGTTGCTGAATCAACCTGTTCCAGTAGAGCTGTCACCATTGGCATACCACAGGGATCTGTGCTTGGCCCTTTACTGTGTGAAATCTATTTCTTGACAGTTCAGGCTAAAGTATATGGCCTTTAGCTTACCCTGTTTGCTGATTCTTGTATACTGGATGCGATCATTGAGTCCACCTATGATGATAACATACTTCTGGAGGGGCTAACACAGACAAATGAGTGGTGGCAAAGCCACAAGGTCTACAAATAAATGCAACAATGTGTCTTTATTTTGGCCTTCTGCAAAATGGAATTCCCTGCTAATTACAGTATTGACAACAGTCCTACTATGCTGAAACCCAGTGATGCAAGCACTGGGAACAGACATAGATAACAATCTTAACTTCGACCACAAAGTGTCCACGCTGGTATTGAAAGCCTATGTTGTGGACATCATAAATCACACTATTGTATTCCGGTCTGAGGATTATTTTACAGCATTGTACTCAAACCTCATTAGAACACTAATAGGGTATAATGCTCTCTTTTGCATATACCTCACCAGACACATGCAGCAGCTGGAGAGACCACAGGGGTTTCTCACCAGGAAAACACAGGGCCTAAAAACCATGCCATAATGTATGGTGGATAGACTGAAAGTCATGTCACTGTACTCTATATCGTATAGGATGAAGTGACTTCTGCCCGGCATCCAGGCCAGTGCCTGACCCTGCCTTGGTGGGAATAGTGCACATCCACAAATCAAATATAGCTGATGACATTAGCAGTGTCTGGTGAGAATATGATAATAACAGTGTCCCACATGCTAGTAAAAAAGGCTCTCTGTAATATCAAGCAAGTGCACAAACGCACATATACACACACACACACACACACACACACACACACACACACACACACACACACACACACACACACAACTGCATTGAGAACAGAACCCCCTATCTATCTTAAGTAGACAGACTACAGAGCTCAGTGTTTTATACAGGTGCCATGTCACAAGTCTGACATTTACAAGGCAGCAGGACAGCTTATAGGGGATGACATCAGCAGTGGATGTAGGAGAGAAGACGTTGGGAGCCTGCATAGATTCATGGCTTCATAGCATCATAGGAGGTTACTAGGCTAAAAACCCTAGGCCCTTTATTTACAAGCCTAACTGTATAAAAACTCAGGTACCCTTATTGATCATAGTTAGATGGTTGTTGTTAGCATAGTAATTTTGTGATCAGCACCAAATGCCCCTCTCCATGAGGGATATAGGTGTCACCTCTGGGGTGAATTTACTATTACCCATGCAGTTGTAAAGGTTTTATTTATTTTATTTATTTATTTATTTTCAGTTTGATTACCGGGGAAGTCCACTGGGCCAAGAAGTACCCATTTTCAGTGGAGGCCCGGGGAGAAAAGCACCATAAGCAATACAATACAATAAAGGTTACATAATGTTAGAGGTAAAATGCAAGAGTAAAAAATTCATACAGTCAGGAAAATGCAAATCATAATATACATCGTAAGACAGTGCAATACAGATTTTTTTTTCTCAATGGCAATTCAGATATTTACAATATTTACATACTTAGAGTCAATTGAAAGTCAGCTAAATCTATTTTAGAGGAATAGAAATGAAACTTGAGAGTAGAGTGGTGCCGGAGTATAGAGAGCTTAGTGGGGAAAATCCCTAGAATTTATATAGGGTGAAAGCAGGAACATTTCCATTTGGATGATAGGTATAAGAAAAATTGGGTCTTGAAGGATTCAGCGTTAGGTATAGTCCTAAGTGATCGAGGGAGAGAGCTCCATTTTTTACCTAGAGAGAAGGAGAGTAGAAGCTGGCCAGCGAGATGTTTGGGTTTGTGAATGGAGATTAGGTTTTGGTGTTCAGATCTCAGAGATCTGTTTGGGATGTATGGGGGAAGGATGTTAGTTAAGGCTGGGCATTTATCTGGGTAGAATATTAATTTGTGAGCGGTGGTTAGTTGGAGATAGTCTAGGTGGTTAGGGAGTTCTAACCAGTTCAGAGATTGTAGGGTAAGGCAGTGGTGAGTTGAGGTTTTGGATTTGGTGGCAAATTTAGAGATCTTATTATAGCAAACTTCAAGTTTTGAGGTGTTGGAAGCAGACAGATTGGTTAGAAGAGGGGCTCCATATAGTAGAGAGGGTAGGAGGTAGGTGATTGCCAAGGTGTGCCTAGAGGAGTTTGAAAGAAATTGATTATTCCTGTAGAGCATACCTAACTTTTGGTGGGTTTTCTTTATGTTTTGTTGTATGTGGAGATCAAATTTAAGGTGTTCGTCTATGGTAATGCCAAGGAGTTTTGCAGAAGGGACCACTTCTATAGCAGTGTTGGTTTGGCTTAGGACATTGAAAACGTTTTTGTCAAAAGAGGAAACCCTGGTGGGGAGAAAAATTAGTATTTTAGATTTTTTGGAGTTGAGGGAGAAATGGTTTTGGTGCATCCAGTTCTCTGTAGTGGAAAAAGCTATTTGTATTTTAGTCAGTAGTTCAGGAACATTGGAGGTGGTACAAACTAAGGTAGAGCCATCAGCATATTGGATGACTGTAGTGTCAGGGATGACAGTGTGAAGGTTATTTATAAAGATGTTGAAAATGATGGGACCGAGGATGGACCCCCGAAGAACGCCAGTAGGTGTAGGCAAGAAGGAAGAGGTAGAGTTCTTCCATCTGACAGCTTGAGATCTGTCAGATAGGTAACTGGAGAACCAGGATAGAGTATTAGGGGAGAGATTAAGGTTGGCGAGATGAAAGAGGTGTGTATGGGAGATGGTGTCAAAGGCTTTAGAAAGATCTAGCAGTACTGTGGATACAAGAAGTCCAGAATCTCGGGCTTGATTGACTGTTTCTAGGAAGGATAGTAAGGCAGTTATGGTGCTGTAGCCAGGACGGAAGTCATGTTGGGTGGGTGTTAGTAGATGATTCTGAGTTAAGTAGGGCAAAAGTTGGTGGTGGACACATTTTTCTAGAATTTTAGATATTGGAGAGAGTAGGGCAATGGGGCAGAAGTTAGAAATAGTGGTGTTTTTACCTCCTTTGTGAAGTGGTAGAATGTAGGCTGAACGCCAAAGTTTGGGTACGTACGACTCTTTTAAGGATCTGTTAATCAGGATACTAATTGGGAGAGCAATACCTTCGGCTGCGCATTTGAGGAAGGAGGAGGGTATGTTGTCAGGGGCATTAGAGCATGGCTTTAGTTTGGATAAGAGCTTTTTTATAAAAATGGTAGAAACTGGTTTGAGCTGGAAATTAAAGGGACAGTTATTAGAGTTGTTGGGTGCTGAGTAGAGGGAGTTGGGTGGATTATTGTTTGGGAATGTTTTGGTTAGCTTAGCTATAGATTCTGTAAAGAAAGTGTTGAAGTGAGAGCTCAGCTCCCTGTCAGTTAAACTAGGGTCAGGGCAGGGATTATTCCTTGACCCAGGATGGAGAAGGGAGTTAACTGATTTACAGAATTGTTTTGGGTTCTTATTATTGTTGGACTGAAGTTTATTATAGTAGTTTTTTTTTGTCCAAAGTGATTAGTTTTTTTACTTGGTTGCGGAGTTGGGTGTATTGGAGCAAGGCAGAAGACAGTTCATTTTTCTGATAAAGCTTCCAGGATTTGTCTCTGTGATGCATGATTTGTTTAGTTTCTTTGGTCAGCCAAGGAGCAGAATTGGCTTTGATTCGTTTGTTTCTTAGAGGGGCTAGGGAGTTAAGAGTATTTAGGAAGACAGAGTTAAAATGCTCTACAGTGTTGTCAAGGGGGAGAGTGTTTAGGATTTGCCAGTTAATTTGTTTGAAAGTGTTTGAGAAAATTGTGGGGTTAAAGTTGCTAAGGTTATGAGTTTGAATGTAATGATGTTGGCATTGGGTGGAGTTAGTTGAGCGATGAATGAAGGCAGGGAGATGGTCACTGAAGGTGTCAGGGATAGTGCCAGAGAGAATGATTTTGTTTGGATGGGAGACTAGAATCCAATCTATGATGGACCCTGGGGGGTGGTTTTTGTTAGGACGAGTTGTAGAATGGATTACTTGGGTGAAGTTGTAAAGGTTAATGGATAGGGAGGGGGAAGGCGTGTTGATTTTATTCCAGTCAATATTGACGTCGCCTAGAATATAGGTTTCATATTTTATTTCAGTTGAGGCCCAGTGAAGAATATTCTCAAGGGTAGAGATGTTATCGCCTGGGGAGATATATAAGGAAATAATGCAGATATTCTTATGTTTATTCAATCGGAGGAGACTTGCTGTTATTTCAGAATTTTTTAATTATGGGGTTGGGATTTGAAGAGGGATTAGGGAGAGAAGGTTAGAGTAGATTAGAGCAGAGCCTCCACCTTTTTTATTTAATTGGTCACTTCTGAGGATGTGGAAACCTATAGGTAAGATTTCAGAGTTAATAATATGGGGTTTTAGCCAGGTTTTAGAGATGGCTAAGATGTCCGGTTGGTTGTGATTAATCCAAGCATGTACATGGTGCATTTGTTGTTAAGGCTCTGGGCACTGATAGTGAAGACCTTAAGAGTGCTAAGAGAGGAAGCAGGAGAAGAAGGGGAAGGGGGGAAAGGGTTATTTGTAGTAGGGGAAGAAAGGGGTGGAGGGAAGGAGTTGTTTGTACTGAGGCAGGGGCCGGGGTTAGGATGTATGTCTCCAGATAAGGCTAGGACATTACAGGTGATAACTTTTAGCCTTTTAGGTTTGTATAGTAGGAAGTTGTTTGGGGTTAGCAGTTTAAGAGAGAAAGTTTTTGTTGAGGTGGAGAATAGTTTGGGATGGAAAAGGTGCAGTAGGCTGGGTGGAATAAGGGAGGAGGATATGGAGTGGAAGTGAAAGAGTAGAAGAGGTTGCAGGTGAGTGCAAGGGATAGTTTGAGTAGAAGGTAGGTATGGGGGAGTTTTAGAGGAGTACAAAGTAGCATGATAAAGAGGAATTAGTAAGATGAGAAGGGAGCAGGGGAGTCGAATAGTAAAGGGGATTTGGGAGGGCATGTTTAGAATGGGTGGGGTAAGGAAGGGAGAAATGTGATGGAAGTTAATGTGCTAGTTGAGGAGAGAAGGTAAAGAAGCAGAAGGGGAGATATAAATTAGTAGACAGGGGAGGGGAAGATTAAGTGTAGAGAGGTGTAGGAAAGTGGAGTGGGAGGAGTAAGAGTGGGTGGGGAAATAAGAGGAGGATTGAGATTAGTTAATTGATGTAGGAGGGAGGGGTAATAGTAAGAGGACTGTGATTGGTTAATTGATATGGTGGGAAGAGTATGTGAAGAATAAATGTAGAGGTGCTGGGGGCAGGTGGCATTTGGATGCAGGATAGGGGAGTGGAGTGAGCCCGCAGGGTGAACGGAGTGGGAAGAACCAAAGGAGGAGAAAGTGAGGAAGACAATCAGTAAAGAGTGATAGTCAAAAGGTAAGTTTTGCAGAGATGTGTAAGAGGTAGAAAGACCTATAGAGAAATGGAGTAGTGGGTAGATATACAGATGAAAGACAGTGGGAGAAGGTAAGAGGCTTTATAAAGGATAGAGAAGGGGTGTTTGTAAAGCAAAGAGTGGATAGGTAGTCCTGGGACAGTAGTGAGGAAGAGAGCAGAGGAAAATATGTCAGGGGGCTGTTTAGGGGAGATAAGGAAGGAGAGGGTAAAGTAGTGGGGACAGCAAGAAGGTAGAGGAGCACCACCTAGTGGCCAGTCAGGCTAATGCAGTAGAGACCCCGGGAGAGATATCAGGTAAAGGGAAGGAAGGAGCTATCGTGGTTCAGGATAGGGGGTATCATTAAAAAGGAAGAAATAGGATTATTAAGCAGCAAAGAGGGGGAGTTGTGGCTGCTGGCTAGCCTGGCAGGGAAGTGCACTGCGACCTAGTAGAAATCAAATTAAATACTACAAAGTGTTAAAGCAGTACACATACTTTTACTTAAAATCCTTGCTGTGAGTGGCACTCAGTGAGCAGTATGGCCTTTCAGTTTTGGATTAATTGTCCGTTTTAGCTGGTTCTTAGCCAGTATGTCCGGGAGGGTACTTTCAGGAGGTTAGGGCAGGGTAGGCAGGAGCCCAGGCCAGAACATACAAGGAGAGAGAAGAATGTTTTAAAGCAGGCAGTGCAGGCGTCGAGAGTTCACAAGCAGACAGTTGTCAAAACTTACATAATTAAATTTGAAAATAAATGTATATAGCAGCTAAGATGAAGAAATAAGTTACACTCTTTCAGTACCTTAATGATACAGCCGAAGCGCAGGTAAGTAAACTGAGATAAACACTTCCTTGTGCGCAGAGGTAATTTGAGGTTGAATTTTAGGGTCATTGAGGAGCACTGATTCACATGCAGTGGGAGCCTACTCCAGACGAGTCACAATCCCTGGGAGATATATTTGTCTCTTCAACATGTTCTGTTTATGTCACAGGCTAGGTTGAGATCCTTGAAGCAAGTTATTCTTGTCTAGTTTGATTTGCGTATGTCCAGCATTTCCAGTAGGGCAGGATTTTAGACTGCTCTGTAGGCCAGGCAACAGGTCACCTCTCAGCAGCCTGTATGATACTGAGTACAGTGTCAGGACTTTCACTCTTTCCCTATATGTCATGTTTTGAAGGCCCTGGATTCTCCTGGTCAGAAACCTCTGTGGTTTCTCCAGTTGCTGCAGGTGTCTGATGAGGTGCATACAGAAGGGAGCATTGTACTCAATTATTGGTCTGATAAGGGTCAAGTACAGTGGAGCTATAACATCCCTGGTCTTAGATGTGATGCCCTTATTTATGAGGTGCGCAATGTAGAATGTGTGTCTTACCACTATAGACACATAGTGATCAAAGTTTAGGTTGCTATCAACCTGTGTTCTCACATAGGTTAATAGCTATCTAAACCACTGAGTTTGAGCTTAGAGGGGTGCTATGTATATCATAATTAGCAGGGGTACTTCTTTGCCAAAGGGGACAATGAGGCATGTTTTGCATTAAGTTTCAGTCTCTGAGTTTGGCACAATCATTTGTCAGTGTCAGCCCTTTCTGTAACGTTTACATCATCAAGGGACTCTATATGAGTGTGCCAATTTGACAGTCATCTGCACACTTGGTAAGCCATATGACATCTACCTTCACCTGGACTTCAGAGAAATAATTTCCAAACAGTGCAGGGCCCAGCACAGATCCTTGTGGTACTCCACTGGTAACTGATCTACTGGTGGAAGTGGACTCCCCAACTTTGACAGATTGCATTCTGTCAGTGAGCCAGTTGGCGACCCATCTAGTATTGTATGGGTTAATCCCCCAATGGGAGATTTTCTCTGTGATGCCTGAATAAGAGATTGTGTCAAAGGCCTTGGCTAAATCAACATAGGCAGTATATCCTTTTTCCTTCAACCTGGGCTTTGGGAACATTATCAATGAAGTCCACCAGGTTTAAGAAGCAAGATCTACCCCTGAAAAAACAAACTGGGTCAAGTGAAGAGTGTTGAAGGTCACTTATATCCCTGAGGATAAAGTCCTTGATGATTCTTTCCATAGGCTTACAGATAAGGCTGGTTAGGCTTATGGGTCAGTAGTTCCCAGAACCAGTTGATGGACGTGTAGGCATGTTCAGCTATGAAGATAGTTCTAGCTCTGCATGTTACCAGATTGAGTGTGCATTTCATATCACACATTTGATATTAATTTATGTAGTATAGTTGATATATTTATGAACAAGTTGTAAGGCACCAGGGTTGCAGTGCATGGGGAGGCAACACATGGCAGCATTGCAAACATGTGACATATTGTTAGATAGGGCCTTCATTTTATGTTTCCACGTGTAGTTTCATCACATAAAGAGTAAATGGACAGTAAAAAAAGCACAAATAAATGCTAATATTTACTTTGCATAGTGCAGCAGCAATCAGTGGGTTTGCACGACTGATGGCAAAGTGTTCATGCATGCTAGATACACATTTCCATTACATTCGATGTTTCGCGTAGTTAAGCAGTGCACAAATGCAAGCCGCACTGCTAAAAGTCTGAGAGTTAGTACTGAGGCTATGAAACACACTTGCTGTTTAGCTGAATCTGTGGCAACAGGTTTAAATCATTAACACGCTTATTTTTGAGCTTAGATGATACTGAGTTTGAATTCAAGTGTATCAAACACTTTTAAATAAAGTTGTGCAAGAACAAACAACTGATAAAATATAATCAGATCCTGCAGATAGACTAGTGGTGGACCGTAGCTGGGATAGCTACTAAAGTTCAAAAAAATGACACGGATATATGAAACTTGAATTATGTCACTGATAAAACAGAACGAAAAAAAGATGAAAAACACTTCTTTTAAATCCACAGAAACCTCACTGCTTCGCCGAATTGGCAAGATGTTGAACTAAAGTGTAACAAAAAGACTGTCACACACTGATGTTTAGCAGTTCAAAGTTAAGTAGGACTAAATCTGTTTATATGCCAGGCATATACATTCCTATAACTCTTCCAAATGATGCAAAGTAACTTAAACACAACTCACAACAGTCTGTGTGGGGAGACCATAACAAGCATAAAAAAGTACCTTAGAATGTTTGTAAAAGCTGATGAAATGTTGTAGAGCAAATGCCTGGTTGCTCAGGAAGTCCTGACTATCCGTTTAGCTTGTGGTAGAGAAAACCCAATCCAATACTTTGTAGTTGGAAAAACACAAGAAGCTTCCCTTTGCAAACTCAATAGTTCCAAACTTGCAGGAAGCAAAATGAAGCACTAGAAGCACTAGCACAATTGCTATGTAAACAAACTCAGAAGTTCCAAACTCATGCACTGTTATACACTGATGTTTAGAAGTTCAAAAGTAAAGTAGGACTAAATCTGTTTATATCCCAGGCATATACATTCCTGTAACTCTTCCAAATGATGCAAAGTAACTTGAACACAACTCACAACAGTCTGTGTGGAGACCACAACATAAAAAAGTACCTTAGAATGTTTGTAAAAGCTGATGAAATGTTGTAGAGCAAATGCCTGGTTGCTCAGGAAGTCCTGACTATCCGTTAGCTTGTGGTAAAACCCAATCCAATACTTTGTAGTTAGAAAAACACAAGAAGCTTCCCTTGGCAAACTCAATAGTTCCAGACTTGCAGGAAGCAAATGAAGCACTAGCACAATTGCTGTGTAAACAAACTCAGAAGTTCCAAACTCATAGGAAGCAAAAAAGGCTGTAGACTGAAAATAAATCCTTTATTACAACGATAGCATTCCTTAAGCACTAGTTGAGCTTTCATCTGCACCATCGCAGACTTCATCAGAACTAGTGCAAAACATTTAATTAACTCATTTAAAAACAGTTTTTGGCCAAAACTTTGTTACTCAATTTAAAGAAACAGTACTCCATTTGTAACATAACTAATATTGGACCTATATAAAAACATATAAATCTTGGTGATTTATGTATATACATACCAAAAGTAAATACAAATGTATATATAATTATAAATATTGATTTTAAAAGTCACTAAAAATAATTATTCATATGGTATTGTAATTGAAATACTAAAACATGAATTAAATTCACTATGTGTACTTACATTTCATCAAATATTGCAGCCATAAAAATATTATGTATCAAGAATTAAAAATGGTTTTATACTTATAAAATCGTTAATACCTGGATTCCTAGTGGAATCAGTTAAAATCTGCCACTTGCTTTCTTTACAGGCCAGTCTTGTTTTCCAATCCCCTCCAAAAGGAATTTCCTTCACCTCATCTATTATCATAAAGGAGAATGTGTGTCCCTCACCATATTCCTTGATGTGTCTGTATAGGGCATTTTTACTATCCATTTTCCTAATTTTATAATAATGCTCATCTTTTAACTCTCTTTCTGTTTTGCCTATATAATAGGCTGGACATTTTGCACAGAGCTAAATATACTATGTGCTTGGTGCTGCAATTTCCACCTATGCTCCTAATTTTACTGTGATTAATGTCATTCAAAACAATATCACTGTTGGTGTTTATATGTGTACATTGTTTGCATCTTCCGCACTTTCTGGTGAAAACCTTGTCTTTATTATTGTTTCTGCCTTTCCCTAACTTGGAATGTTCCAGTAATCTTTTATGTTGGGACCAGTTTTGTATACTATCTTGGGTTCCTCACCCAGTATATTTTTGTTGACATCTGATACTGTGATAATGTCCCAATATTTCTTTATAATGTCCTTAATCTTGGTGCTGTGAGGGGTATAGGTCAGAACACACACTCTACCCATATTTGCTTTCTGCAAGTTAGCGTTCATCTCTTTATCAAGACCTAGCAGTGGTTTGTATTTTATTCCCCATTGGGATTTGACAAATTCAATGGTGTCACTAATCATGTTGCTGGGATATCCTCTCCTTTCAAATAAATCTGCTAACAGAACCATTTCTCCTTCCATGAATTCTCTAGTTGATGACATTCTAGCACATCTAATGCACTGTCCCTTCATAATATTTTTGAAAATGTGTGGTGGATGTTCACTACCAAAAAATAGATAATCATTAGAGAATGTGCTTTTTCTATGTATCTTGGATGTAAAACCTTCCTCATTGGAACCTATGAACACATCCAAATATGAAATGCCTGAGTTATTTGTTTCATAGGTAAATTTCAAAAAATTGGTAGTTTCGTTGATGTATTCAATAAATTGTGGTATTGTCTCGTTGGGTCCCTTCCACAGAATGAATATATCGTCCAGAAATCTTACATAGAAGGTGATGTAGCTGGAGAATGCACAGTTGGTAATGAATTCATTCTCCCAATCAGACATAACCAAGTTTGCAAATATGGGGGCACAAGATGCGCCCATAGCAACTCCCTTGCTTTGTCTGAAGAATTCAAGTTTGGAACTATTGAGTTTGCAAAGGGAAGCTTCTTGTGTTTTTCCAACTACAAAGTATTGGATTGGGTTTTCTCTACCACAAGCTAAACGGATAGTCAGGACTTCCTGAGCAACCAGGCATTTGCTCTACAACATTTCATCAGCTTTTACAAACATTCTAAGGTACTTTTTTATGCTTGTTATGGTCTCCCCACACAGACTGTTGTGAGTTGTGTTCAAGTTACTTTGCATCATTTGGAAGAGTTATAGGAATGTATATGCCTGGCATATAAACAGATTTAGTCCTACTTAACTTTGAACTGCTAAACATCAGTGTGTAACAGTCTTTTTGTTACACTTTAGTTCAACATCTTGCCAATTCGGCGAAGCAGTGAGGTTTCTGTGGATTTAAAAGAAGTGTTTTTTCATCTTTTTTTCGTTCTGTTTTATCAGTGACATAATTCAAGTTTCATATATCCGTGTCATTTTTTTGAACTTTAGTAGCTATCCCAGCTACGGTCCACCACTAGTCTATCTGCAGGATCTGATTATAACTTTTAAATAAAGAATGACAATGCAGTGACATTATTTCTTTATAGTACATGTGTTGCTGTGTAGCAGGTGTAAGCAACATTGCATGGAGGTAACCACAGGATTGTAGGGCCGCTCACTGTCATTTGGCATTGGTGAGCAGTGCCAAACTTTGCACAAACATGGAGTTCAAAGCTTGAAGGGATCCATTGCTTTTACTTGTATTTATGTGTGTTGTGTATGATTCTATTTTGTTACCAGATTATAGGTGTTAAAATGGGGCATATAGGAAAGTGCTGAAATGGAGAGCAAGCAGGGGGAAGAACAAAAGAAAAGCAATACAGGAATGTTTGGGAGGGAGGTAAGGACCATAGCTATCCATTTCTTTAACAGTGAAAACTGATACAATGCGCAGAATATTGGCTGAATTTGGACTGTCAATTCCAGAGAGAGGGTGACAACAATGTAATCAAGCTGTATAGCCAGTTAGACTGAATCAAGTGAGTCAAGAAGACATGTGTGCAAAATGGACAGCTATGTATGGGACAATATTTTTTTTTTTTAAATTCAAAAAGAGAGTAATGGACGCAGGTACTTCTGGGTCAGGTAAGTTGAGTAGATGAGTAAGAAAATGCAAACAAGCAAGACAAGACACAGGGACAGTGAGGGACACAAAAGTTTGGGGGACACCATGATTGCAATAAGGGAGGGGACAACACATGCTCATGCCCATCAAACATGGAGACAGTGAGAATCAAGCCTCACTCACTGGACTGTCATCACTATCCCCTTATTCCGCTGGTGGCTGGAGAGCTTGATGGATTCTCCTCCTATGCACCATGAGGAACAGCAGCCTCTTCATCTGGCATAAGCATACACCAATGGTGCAGTGCACAACCCTACTCATCAACCCTGGCATCTCCCAGCAGGTGATAAAATCCAAACCTCCGCCACTGCTCCCCGAGGGTACCACAACACCAGTTGCTGGGGTAGTACTACCTTTGGGCACAGGTAGTGCAGGAGCAGCAGAGGCAGTGCTGCCAGGTTGGGTCCCATACATGCTGGGCATTGGTGCTGTAGCTGGTGGAGTGGGGGAAGGCTGATACATTGGGGCTGACCTACCTCTCCGCCCTGTATACTATTTAGTAATTTGGTACACATGGATGACTTGGAGGCATTTTGATGACACATAATAGAAAATAAAAAAGAGATAAGGGTTAGGGTGAGAGAAACACAAGCAACCTCCACCCTCCCAACACAACCCAAATGACACATAGCCCACAGACACAGTGTGCCACTCAACCACAGCCCATAAGACAAAACAATGTACCCAACACACTAGTCATAGGTGACCCTATAGTCAGGCACACTGATGTCCCATTCACCAGGCTAAATAAAGAGAAGGTTACTGTCAGCTGCCTATTGGGTGCCAGGATCCACCACATAACCCATGCACTCCACAATAAGTACAAATATGACTGTCATTGTCCATGTTGGTGTGAATGACATAAGATGTACCTTCCTGGACTACATGAAAAGAGACATGGAAGAGCTGTCCAATCTTGTAGCCCAGGCAGGCATGACCCTAACCCTGAGTAGCATCCTGCCATCACCCAGAATGATACAGCAGTACAAGAACAAAATGACTGACTTCAACAATTGGCTAAGCTTTTGGTGTCATTCTAAGGGGATCCAGTATCTGCCTGCCTGTGACAACATGTTTGACAGACCATGATGCTTTGTCAGAGATGGCCTGCACCTGTCACCCCTGGGATTCCAGATACTGGCTAAGGCTCTTGCTGCCCTTTAGTGCCTTTTTAGGCAAGGTTCAAATGACAAATTCACCACCATAACAGGAATAGGCAAGCAAAAACTGAGGGTAATGCTACTCAATGCTAAAAGTCTAAATCTCAAAATGTACTCCCTCGAGGCACTCCTTAAAATGGAGAACATCGATACTGGTGCAGTGACTGAGATCGGGTTCAAGGCTCCAGGGAGCACCCCTGCAGTACCAGGCTATAACTCATACCACACATTTCGGCCATCTAACCTGGACCGGAACACCAAAGGTGGAGGTGTTTCCATATTCATTAAGGATATCCACACCTCCAGGCTAGTTGCTCAGCATAATGCATCCGAGGTTATCCAAGTGCAACTAACTCTGGGCAAAACTGCAATCCAAATTGTAGCTTGCTACAGATTCCTCACCATGTCCCAGGAGTCCCACTCTTCTTTTCTTGATATACTGGAAAATATTAGGGTTCAACCAAACACCCTAATAATGGGCGATTTCAACTACCCCACCGTTAACTGGGAAAACTACTCATGTACCAACTCCTTCACTCAACACTTCCTGGAATTCATAAATTCCAATGCCCTGGATCAACTTATCCACAACCCCACCAGAGGCAACAACATCCTAGACCTAGTCATTACCAACATGAGTGACCAGTGTTCCACACCTGAAGTCAACTCCTCGTTGGTCAGATCCAACCATAAGCTAATCACCCTAGATATCCACACCCCCCCCCCCCATTAAGGAAACCACAGTAAAAAATTTCTCCAAAGCTAACTTCATGCTTCTTAAGACAGAAGTGGTGAACTTCATGACACCCATGCAGATGGACAATACAGTTACGACTGCTGAACCCTACACAAATCCACTCTATAAGCACTTACATGAGTGCATGGATCGTGTTATCCCAAACAGAACCAACATGCTATCCTCCAAAAAAAAAGGAAGCCAATCTGGTGGTCCCCTGCCATAAACAAACTCTACAACAGAAGGAAGAAACTGTTACAAAGAGAGTAAAATCCCATGAGCAGAGGAGCTCCCTGGTCAGCTTCAGTAAGAAGCTGAGATCTCTTATAAGATCCTCCAAAGCTAGCTACAAAAACTAAATCATCACTGATTCTAGGGACAACCACAAAGCATTCTATAGCTATGTCAAGAATCTCAATGGCAACACCCAGATCTGCTCTGAGTTACAGCACAACAGCATGAAAATTACAGAACCAACTGATATTGCCAACATCCTGGCAGATAGGTTCAGTGCTAACTTTACTTTCCTCTCACCCGCTAAAGGGCCCATATCTATACAGGAAGAATGCAGAGTCCCTGTAATCACAACTACGCAGGTAAAAGCTGCACTCTCTAAAGCCAAAAACACAGCATCCATGGGACCAGACAACATCCCAGGCTGTGTTTTACATGAACTTGAGAATGAACTGGCTCCCCACCTAAGCACCATGTTCAATCATAGCCTCATGTCAGGCTTTGTGCCCACTGAATGGTGCATAGCAACAGTTATCCCACTCCACAAAGGGGGAGCCACCACTGATCCCGGGAACTATCGCTCTATTAGCCTGATGAGCCTAGTCTACAAGGCCATGGAATGTATCATCATGGAACCCATAAACAAAGACACTGATAACCTCCAAAGTCTGGACCCCACCCAGTTCGGGTTTGAGAAAGGCAGATCATGTCTGCTGAACCTGACTGACTTCTTTGAGGTAGTCATCAAAGCCGTAGATGAGGGTAAGGTGGTTCACACAGCTTATCTTGACCTCGCCAAGGCTTTTGAGACCATCCCCCATTCTGGAATTATAGCTAAACACACTAAACTAGGTATAAATCTCTACATCACAAGATGGGTTGCCAACTGGCTCACTGACAGAACACACACTGTAAAAGTTGCAGACTCCAAATCTGACTTCAAACCAGTGAACAAGTGGAGTACCACAGGGTTCAGTCCTGGGACCTCTCCTGTTTAGTATCTACTTCTCTGAAGTACATACTAGCACAGAAGGCCTTTGGCTAATGAAGTTTGCAGATGACTGCAAACTAGGACCCATAGTCGAGTCCCCAAATGATGTGGACATCCTACAGAAGAGCCTCACTGAGACAGATGCCTGGTGTGAGAGCCATGGCCTCAAGCTTAATGCCAAAAAATGCACTGTCATCCCCTTTGGTAAAAACTCTGTACCCATGAACTACCACATAGGCGGCAGTCTACTTAATACCGAATGTGTGATAAGAGATCTTGGCACCCAGGTGGATAGTAGTCTCTCCTTTGATAATCACATCACCACAGTAGTCAGGAAATCCTTCTACGTGGCACACCTCATCACAAAAGGGTTCTCATCCAGGAAAAAAGAAGTCATTGTTCCCCTCCACTCGACACTTATTAGACCCATTATAGAGTACAATGCTCCTTTTGGAATGTACCTCACAAGACACCTGCATTAGCTAGAAAGGCCAGAGAAGTACTTCACAAAGAGGATTACTGGCCTCAAACAGATGCCCTGCACTAACCATCTCAAAAAACTCCAGCTTTACTCCATAGCATATCATCTACTCCAAGGTGATCTCTGCCTAACATATAAAGCTATGTCAAACCCAGAGCTGCTGGACATGCTACACCTAAAGAAATCCCAATCTCTCTGAGCTACACACTCTAGGGACCTAAACCTTGTCACCACAATAAACTGGACATGCTGGAGGGATAGCTTCCTGTCGCAGAGACTTCCCATACTCTGGAACAAGCTACCCATCTATGTCAAGCAAAGTTCCTCATTAGCACTCTTGATGAGAGGATGGGAAATAGGAAATACACCCTGGGGATCACTTCTGTGGCTCTGCTCGACAAGGGCACAGGAAAATAACTTTCTAGGGTGGCGTAAGCCAGGGAACCTTGTTGGCTAGGCTTACTTGGGCCCTTGGGTCGATAGCCTAGTACCTACCTATGAACCTAAAAAAAAAAGAGATAAAATTAGGACCATCTTATGTGACATACAATGCCTTAACACAAGTCTACAACTATGTTATCTGAAGTATTACATTTAAGTATATGCCCTAACAAATACACACTATAATTACAGATTGCTGAAACTAATCCTTGAAATGTGCATATATTGCACATATGCATGTTTCAAGTTATACAGATTACAGTTAACAGAAGGGCATTTATGTCAATTGTATAGAGTTTAATTTAATGTAAATATTATTATCTTTAATAATAATAATAATAATATATGGCAGTATTGTATAGTTGTGACTCACAGTATTTGAACCAACAGAGTCTGACTACAGTCTTATATTTACCTCCTAAAGTTGGTTTGTGCTACAGACTAATACATGCATACTTGCTTTTACAGTTAGGATATACATGCTCAATTTGCTACAACTGTATACAAATTTATCCTTAACTTTTAAAGCTACAGTAATACTTATCTTGTGCTGCATACATACCACTTGTTTCCCCCAGTCTCTTCATTTGAGCAGCATGAGCCCGTCTGTTGAACTCTTGTCTGGCATTAGCTGGGGAAAGAACAGAAAAGAACAGAAGAGCATTATGCATACCAGTCTTGCCTATACTTAACTTTCTAAGTATAAAAAATACTCTCTTTTATTATCATACTTTATAAACCTGTGGGATGTCCACAGTTTCAAATTCAGTCAACCAACAGTTGAGAGTATTCCTTTTGCACCTCTGTAGGTTATTAAAATGATGCTTATACTGTTCTCCAGAGCTTGGGATGCCAGTAGAACTGGATATAGCCTGAGCCAAACTACACCAAGCCTCAGACTTGTACTGGGAGCTAGAATAATCTCCCTGCAGAAGCCTTTGGCTGTAGCACTTTATCAGGAGTCCAATAAATATCCTGGATTCCTGGACACCCCACCTTTGTACGTTAAACTGGCCAGCTTCCCCATTAACTCCAGACATGTCTAACACCCAAACTAGACCAATGGCAACTAATGTTTTCCCACCAATTCCAGTTATCATGTTTACTGGTAGTGAGCAAACCCAAGCAACAATGCCAACATTGTTTGCACAATGTTAAGTGGAGAGCAGCAGTGCCAAGCAGGAATGAAATAAATATTTGAAAAGGAAGGTTAATGTGACACTTAACCTTAGTTTGAGAGGTGTCTGATGATGTAGCTTGGAAATACATATTGAACATTGGAAGGCAACTGTTTGAGTTAAGTTTGCAGTGGGGGCATAAATGACTTGACACATTTGTTTTTGGCTTTATACACTGATACAATTGATTTTAAAGTGTGGGATTCAAACCTAGGCATAAGGACAAAACATTTTCTTACACAGTGTTGATTTTCCATCTGTGCCACAGAAGAGGTGCTGCTCAGACATCATCATGAATCATTCAGAAATACAGCTGACAGTATGAGGTGTTACACATGTATGTGTGTGACCTAATAAAGTTCTTGTATATAGATCCAGTTGCGTATGTGTCTTATGTAACTGAGGAAACCATGCAAGTCCAGATAGCAGAATTATACTTACATAACTATACTAAACAGTACACATCTGAAAACACAATAAGGGTGTATTATCTCTCATACATATAATTCATATCATCTCCACTATCTAAAGTGTTATAAGTGACAGTGAATATAATGGGAAGTGGAACAACAATAAAATGTCTGGAATATCTTGTATTAAAACCCAAGACCAAGTAACTGATAGTTCTAAACTTACACTTGTTGCTACAATAATGTGGAAATAACACATCTGTTTTTCAGTTCATTGCTATAAACTCCACTGTCACAACAGTAAAAATAGGTTGTATGCCCTGTACTGGAACCCAGGACCATCCATACTCCAGCCCTACACTTAACACCTGCTGCCACATGACTAGTTACATGACATTTCCATAATTTTCTATTTATTCTTAAGCTCTCTGTATTAATGTCATCCAACACTACTAGCATGTTTGCATGGTGCCCAACAGAATTAACTGAATACAGCCATTTTCAATTACTGGTTGGCTGCATCCTTTCTGCAGGTGTTCGATGACTGCAGGTATTGGAGAACCTTGCTAACTGTTGCGCAATGTCCTTTGCACTTTTACAGATGCCCTGTCTGCAGGTGTTCTGTAGGTGTTCTGCCTGCTTCTTGTGTTGGCCACTAGTCCAGGTTTGTGCACTGCTAAGCATCGCACAAATGAGATGAATACAGTCAAACCTGGCATTCATTTTCTCTGCTTCCCTTGTTTGAGATAAACCACATATCATGCAAACACTGGCAAAAATAAATAAATAAAAGGGAAAAGTAGTTGAAATGAAGAAAAGCAATCTATAAAATAAACACTACAGAATGTTTGTTAGTACACATGAAATATTTCTACATAGGTCTGGATTTGAGCTCTCATTCCAATGAATCTTCAGAACACAGTAAGGGTGCCTTATCCCTCTTTGCCACACAAACAGCTTTGCAGCATGAAACTGAACTCATTCTGCATAAAACCAACTGCAACATCATTCACAGTACTAAAAAACTGGATAACAGTTATTTTGTACATGTATTAATTTCGGATGTAGTGTACTGAATGATCACACAACCATTTATGACTACTTCTTGCAAAAATGCAGCTCTGTCCTACCTCTCTGTGTTTGTTGCTCTTTCTTGTCTTATCTGAACAGTAAGCTAAGACATGCAGTCTATAAGGCATTCTATATCATTGTTCTTAAAATGTATGAGGATATTAAATGGTAATAATATACAGTTGTCAACAAATGAAGAGGAGGTTGGACATTAATGAACAGAACCTGTGAATTGTGAGCTGCTTTGTTAGTCTAACCTGACACACCCACTGGAGGTAGGGCAGTTTGCATTGCTGTTGTTTTCCTTCTCCCTACCAGTAATCATCCACAGTTGCAATCCATTAGCAACAAACACTGAGGGAGTGCCTGTACTATGTTTTCATCTGCTGCACAGAGCCAAGTGTTTGGGATTCAGCAATTCTAATGAGTTCACACTTCATTTGCATATTTACCATGCTAACAGCCCTGAATCTACACCATAAAAAAGGCACCTGTGTAGTTAGGGGACCTGAAGGCGAGGAAACTTGTTTATGTGGAGAACACGGAAGAGGCTATTACTTTGGGATATATCTGCACAGATGACTACTGAACTGAAAACAGTATGCTTGCATTTGTCAGCTATAGACTGTAGATGCTGAAATGTCATTAAGAAAAAATTGTTTTAAATATATATATATATATATATATGTATATATTAATTAGCAAATGCTACTGTTATCTGTATGCATTACTTAGAAGTATACTGATATTGTCAGGGCATTTCACATGTATACATGATTGGCAATAGCTTAAAATGGAAAGTTCTGTGTTAAATCCATGCATATATTTCAGGGACAGTTCATTTGATAGCACTTTTAGCATTTCACTGATGGTTTGTTAGCAAAATGTGTCATTTGCCTGTTATTTTGGGGGTGGGGATGCATAGGTTCATAGGTTGGTACTAGGCTATTGGCCCTAGGGCCTATACAAGCCTAGCCATAACAAGTCCCTGGCTATTTCTTCCCACAGTATTTACTTCCCTGGACCCCTATCTAGCAGGGTGACTAACATGATCCCCGGGGTGAATTTCCTATCGCCCATCCAATCACCAAGGTTACTTTTGAAGAGGGCCAAAGAGGCACTCTGCTTGACATGTATGGGCAGTCTATTCCAAAGTCTGGGGAGTCTCTGGGTCAGGAATCAGCACTTCTGTTTTGGCACAAGCAAGGATATGTTGCTATTGTAATTCTCCCTTGTTTTGCATCCAGCTTTGCTTTGTGTGTGAATGTAATATATTACAACCACATAATTCCTGTTCATATTTCAAATATCCAGACTGTTTTATGTTTCTCCAGTGGGTAATCCTGAAATGCTACCTTTTCTGTTTTTTTCTGGGAACAGTTATTTTGTAGTTATGTGATACATATGTGTATTATCCTTCTGTTGTATTTTAGGACACCTAGAACTATAGTATCCAGCTGTCTCAATCCCTGAAAATCACCTTTCAGTGACCTGAGAATCAGGTCATTGTGGAAGCTTTTAGGTGACATAGCGCTTTTCTACTTGAGAGGGGCTGTAGAGATATGTCAGGCAAAATGAAAATTTGTCAGCAGATAGTTGCAGATGTGAATGCAGTAGGCAGCCACAGCAGGACATATGATCGGGTGTGCCATAGGGCCACATACATGATCTCATCTGCATGGAGGAGGGCAGTTGAAGTGGCCTGTGATCAGATGGGTACTGGTGAGGGCCTGCTACAGAGCCACCACTAACAGAAAATGAAGAGTCCCTGTCCACTGTCAGGGATGCAGATAGCTCCCAGGAAAGTGCAGAACAGCATATCCTTGACATTTGTGCTACTGTTTCAGGGACAGAAATGATGTCCAAGGAGGAGCTTCCAGGTAGGCATATATATCTCAATTGATAAATAGTATTGTATAGTAAAATATTTCCATCAATACATTAGTTCTGTTTAACAAGAAATCGGTTGAGGGGAATGTAAATTGCTAAAATTAACAACAAATTCTGATTGATTATATATGGGCTTAGGTTAGACCTGTCATCCAAGTTCCTGTTGAAAGTACTTTTAAGGGACATATAAAGGAAAAAAAATACCCCTGTGTTAATGTTAATTGTGATGATGTTTTCATAGGCTCATAGGAACTTACTAGGCTATTGTCCCCGAGGCCCTTACAAGCCTAGCCAAGACTTTAGCCCATGTTCCAACAAGTCAGCACCTGATGCCCCTGTCCAGCAGGGACACCAGTGAAATCCCAGGGGTGTATTTTCTGTTCCCCATCCAGTTGTTTAGATTGTGCTTAAAAAGGGTTAATGAGGTACTTTGCTTGATGAGGAGAGGGAGTCTATTCCACAGAAGGCGGAGTCTCTGGGACACATGTCTGTCCTTCCAACAAGTCCTATTGATGTCATAGACCAAGTTGAGGTTGCGTGTGTGTGTTACTCAAGTGGAGCTTGACTTGCAGATATGCAGCAGTGCCATCAAGGCGGGGTCTGAGATTGCTCTGCATGTCAGACAGCGGTCACCTCTCAGGAGTCTGTATGAGGCTGAGTAGAGGGACAGGGCTTTTAGCCTATCTGTGTAGGGTAGATGTTTGAGCCTTAGATTCTTCTGGTGAGGAACCTCTGTGGTCTCTCCAGCTGCTGCATGTGTTTTGTGAGGTACATGCCGAAAGGGGCATTTTACTCAGTAATGGGTCTTATAAGGGAAGAATACAGGGATGTTATAACCTCCTTGTCTCTGGATGAGATACCCTTATGAATTAGGTTGGCCGTGTAGAAAGCTCTCCATACACTGGAGGCATTATGGTTGTCAAAACTCAGTTTTCTATCAACTTGGGTGCCCGAGTCCCTCACGACTGATTGCATGCTTAGGACATTATTAATCTGGTTGTTTGTGTGGATGTCACTCTGACCAAAAGGGATGATAATGCATTTTTTGGCATTCAGTTTCAGGCCATGTTTCTGGCACCAGTCATTTGTTTGGGTGAGACACTCTTGGAAGATGTCCACATCACTAGGGGAATTGATGACAGTGCCCAGCTTGTAGCCATATGCAAACTTGGTCAGCCATAGCTCACTGGTTTTGACCTGCACCTCAGAAAAGTGTATCACAAACAACAGAGGCCCCAAGACCGATCCCTGGGGTACACTGCTCATTACAGGTCTACTGCTTGAGGTGGCTTTCCCTATTTTGACTAGCTGGGTTCTATCAGTGAGCCAGTGTCCTTACCTTTTGCTTAACTTCTTCCAGGGCCATCCATCATAGGGAGCCTACAGTCATCTGCACATGATAAGCTAAACATTTTTATGTCGGTACTGATGAGCAGTTCAACGAAATATTTAGTTTGTGATAGTGGTGTCAGGACTGCTGTGTGTATTGCTGTACTGTCTGTAATAGTCACACCACTGTTAGTTTATTAGCATATATTGGACATAGAGTAGGTATTCATTTTTTCCTGTGTTTGTTGCTAATTATCACAGGTGATCCTGACAGTGGAAGTGTGGGACTTCTACCACCTGATGTCAAAGTATCAGCAGACTCTGATGCTGATGGTGGCCAAACAGCAGCACAGTCAGGGGTGCAGTGGTTGAATCTGACACTAAGGCTGACATACAGCTATTCCATTTAATTCCATCAGACACAGCCAGTAGGTCTACGACTACCCATTCCAGTGAACCCTCAAATACTAGAAAGCTGGAGAGTGAGACAGTCGATCAGAGAAGTGTGATTACTGCTGCATCAACGCCTGTTGACTCTGGCCGTAGCCAAAGTGTGGGTGAGGTGCCATGCAGAAGGGTTGTTAGGGGTGCTCGGAGGAGGTCTGCAGTCCATCCCCCACCTGATCCAGGCCACTCAACATATGTTCAGGGCCATCGTAGAGGCACAGACACATTCCAATATGTCTTCAAGAGAAATGCTTAGGGCTGTAGATTTGGCATGGGCTGACATGTGTGACTGCCTCCACTGTGTTGCCGATTCAATGGATCAGATGAATGACAAGGACCTACCTGTAAAAATACACACACAAAGGCTTTTGCTCAGTTCTGTGGCAGGTGATGGAAGTTATAAAACAATTGCATACCTCCTCACTTCAGGAGTAGTAATTAGTTCACCCCCAAAGACAATACAGAAAGCGTACTAGTACAGACTTCATGTCTCTGGCTACATTGAAACCTGTAAGAGCATTGAAACCTGTGAGACAGCATCTTTATGGCCTAGCCCATAAAGTGATTTAATTTTAGATATATTTTAAAGTTTGCTGGACTGAGGTTAACCTCCTGTCTTCCAGTTTCCACTGTTAAAACATATAAATTTAAACAATTACAATAGTGCATGTACATTTCTGTTCTCTCCAGTAGGGCACACTGTGGATGCATTTCAAACACAAGCACTTTACAAATACCTTTTCAACACAAACATCTATACAAATCGGTTTGATATACACATGATATATAGTTTTAATACATTTGTAACAAGCATCTTGTATAAATCAGTTTGATATTCACAAATGACATATAATTATTTACAAAATTCCAGCTAGCTGTGTTGGCAGTACCTGTTATTGTCACAGTCTACACAACTCTTTCCCCTATAGGCACTACATCAAGTTTGTGTTGTTGCCCTTGACTCTATTAGTTTTGGTAATTTTGTAGTAGAAACACTCAGCATACTTTTGTGATGCGAGAGAAATCCCCCATAAACATGGAGAACATGAAACTCCACACAGGCACTAGTCGAATGTCAGGATCGAATCCTGTCACTTGTGCTTAGGAGACAAAAATGTCAACCATGTCTCTCCCATCAGGAAATGGAATTTATATGGCCTGAGGGGGGCAGAATATAAATGAAACAGCAGTTTCAGAGTTCCTCTCCTTTCCAACAGCTGCCTCAGTTGCCAATCTAACTCATGGTTGGGAGGGTGGCCTAATGGTTAAGGTGTTTGCCTTACAAACACAAGGTGCAGGGTTTGAGTCTCACAAGGGATAACTGGCTAAACTTAAAATGGCTTGCAAGGGCAGTTAGCTTAGTACTAATCTATGAACCTATGAACCTATGTGTACCATGTCATAGCCGGGACTTTATCCCACTTATACCAACATGGCATACATATAGGAAGACTGCTATTTTGGCTGTTTTCTGGCTGAGCAGTTAGTACAGAAGATTAAGGTGAAGCACTATTAAGAAACCACTTCCTGCAGTATAGGGTTTGATTCTCTCAGCCTTCATTTGCCTGTCGTGTGACCATGAGCAATTCAGCTCAATTCCTCTGGTACAGCTCCTTTGAGTGTGTACAGTTTAACTCCCACTAGGTGTGGCTTGAGCCCTTAAAATAATGAAGTTATCAACTTACACTTCAAACAAATATTCATATCGCTGGAACCACGAGCATCACTAGAAAACCATAAATTAATCTTTACATTAGTGGCATTCATTCATTTTAATGCTTTGAACTGGATTTTTGTAAGCCAAAATAAAGGCAGTGAATATTAATTCTGTAATGTTGTATTCAAGCCAGACACATACTGCCAGTTGGATTTTTTTTCATACGGCTGTGAGCTTTCATATGAGGCTATGCAGATCTGCCAGTGTTACCTGAATGTTGAGATATTTAGATAAATATGAAAATTATTACACTACAAATAAACAGTATACAAATAATAGTCAGTATCTCTTTAGCTGCATTAGACAGAGGTCAAATATCAATATAATTATGTTTGTCATCATGTATGCCTTAAAATGAAATCTTCTCATACCTGGTATGTAGCATGATTTGGAATTATTAATGCAAATATGAACAAGCAATATTTGATGCCTAGAGGTATCAGTAGGAGGTAACTGCAGAAACGCCTGGAGGTGCATTCAGCTGTAATGAGTTAACCAGACAACTGGGGGCATTTGGGAAATTATGATAAGCTCCTCAGAGGTCTCCTACATTACATGTCTAGTAACTGGCTATTAACCTAAACAGGGTGAGCAAGTGTACAGCAGTAGGCAGTGACCTATAATAGTCAACAGTAGTGTTTTCTAAAAGGATAGGAGAGAGAGTGTATATGAAAACAAAGATAGTGAAAGTTTAAAACAAATTATCTCTCTCCATCACGTCAAAGAAGGGGGCTATTAAAGGGCAGTTCCAAACAATGTGGACAGGAAGTGATCAAACCACAAGACTGGCTCCACATCTGAGTCAGTGTCTGATATATCCATTAAGAATATCACCTGAAGAGTATGCCTAAGGCAATAGGTAACAGAAGTAATCACCTGAACAAGTCTAAATCCTTTTATAATACAGAGGAATTATTCAGTCAGGGACATTGATTCCTCATCAACCCAAATACTGATATCAGCCATAATCAAAAGACTTCAGTAACACAACACAAAGTCAATGAGGAAATATGTGAACTGTAGCAGGAATATTCAAAAACAACAGTCATTATTACATGAGGAAAAGGTTATAGCTTCTTCTGCTCCTGTGAAATACTCAAAGTAGTTTGCAATCTAGGCTAGCTAGGATAGCTACCCCTATTTCAGTCCGAGCTACCCCTACCCCAGTGCATTTCCAGCTAAGTTAACAAGACCTACATCTACCCCAGCCCTTTCCTTAGGTAATGGGAGCTATGCTTACCCCAGTCCTGTCCCATAGCAAGTAACAGAAGCTACCCCTCCTGTCCTTGAGGCACAGTCTCCATGACATATCCCCACTGAACAATAGGGATTGCACAAGGTGTTTGTCTACAAGGGAAGAAGGGGAAGTTGATCACATTACAAATGGCGGAGTGGTTGAGCATTCCAAAGGCTTATTGCACACCAACCTCGTTGGGAGTTAGTGGACAGGATTAAAGATATTAGCTGTTAATGAGCTGCATTCTGTAGTACAGGGTTTGATTCTTTCAGCCTACACTTGCCTTCCATGTGACTCTGAGCAAGTCAGTTAACCAGACAGTACTTTTGGACAACTTGGAATTTGGGCTAGACTTCAATGGACCACATGCCTAGTAACTACCTATGAACCTATGAACATCATGGATGCTTTTAATCATGTCAGAGGGGTAAAGGACTTAACAGAATTAAAACCTCATTAATACTACTACTTCTCCCCTTCACTCAACTGTCACCCCATAGAGTGAATGGACCAGAGGATTTTCACCTTAGGCAATGCATGGACCCATAGGGTAGTCAAGAGAGACAAGATCAATTGTCTTTGAGTGGGACTGGACTAAAACAATGCAAAACAAAAGTCTACCATGCCATATATAAGATGTACTTAGAAATAAAGTTAGACAGTGTCCAAACATAAACTAAAAACAAGACCTCTCCAGAAACATAGTTAAATACTTGAATTCCTCTGATGAAGAAAAATAGAAAAGTTTCTTGCAGACAACAACATAAATAAAATGAACAAGGTTACAAGTAATATAGCACTCCTATAGCAGGTGACTAAAGTGCCAAAGATCTTAACTGATACAAAGGCTGAACACAGATTATTGTTAACTACTGCTGAAATGTCAGCTTACTTTCAGAAAGGCAAACAAGTTAAATCTATTTTCAGGCTGCTGAAAAAAAGCCTATTACATGGTCAATAACTCAAAGAACAGTATAAGGAGGAATGTCTCAAAACTGGGTATTATTTGTATTATTATTAAAAGCAAGGGAGCACCAGCTGAACACTGACAGGACAAAAAAGGCACATTCCAAAGAGGGGCTATGTTCAGCACCTCGATATGCAGAAGAATGGTCAAGAAAATCAGACTCCATAAAGTCTGTGAAGGCCAACAGGTTTTATCAGATATCCACTACAAGTCCTTTACATTGCTCACCTCAGTTCACAAATGCATGACAAACATAACTTGAAGCCCACATTACACATATCCCTGTGCAAATCAAATGCGTATATGCTCATATCAGTTTGCTATCATAACATCACATGCCAAGTTGATCTAATACAAAACACCGAAAGATCATGTTAATCAAAATCTGTATCAGTATTCAATGTTCAGTGTTTTTTTTAGCTTGCCAATTCTGATACCATGTTCTCATTGAAAAATGACACGTAAATCAGAAATAGTGCAGATATGATGTGCTGTGATACAAAAATGCAAACACGCTTCTCAGCACAATGTGATGATCAGTCAACTCAAACATTTAGCCATTATGCAGCACTGTCAAAATGCTTTACAAAATATCAGCAATACATTTTTGTTGTAATTTAACATGTAGTGCACTAGAATAGGGAGTTATATACCCTTTGTAAAAATCCATCCATGTAACATAAGTGTCTGCACGTGTAGCGCTGTGATATACATTTCAGTAAACTGTAACAAACACTTGATATCTCACATACATTGAAAAATGAATGAGATGCACTTTCATTAGATGTATCTGGTCCCTCTATTTAATGAAAATTATCTTTAGGAGTGCACATCTATACTAATTATACCTAATTGTATAACAAGCCATTACTCTTTAAAAGGAGCACTAATGAGCTACAGATTCAACAAATCCTCTGGGTCTAAATTTGTTGCACTCAGTCAATAGTCTTTGAAAATATTTTTCTTTCTCCATTAGGTGTCAATGTTTTGGTGATGATAGTTTTCCTACAACAACTTTAGTCTTTAGAACATAAACACAATTTTGCTCTATTTGTGTGGCTCATAAAACATCATGCAATGTTTTCTTTCCCAGTAACTGTCTTAAGTGACAATGTCATCCCTCTACAGCATTTTGACTGCTAAGGAATCCAGATAAGT
The DNA here is from genome assembly GCF_019279795.1 of Protopterus annectens. NCBI lineage: Eukaryota > Metazoa > Chordata > Ceratodontiformes > Protopteridae > Protopterus > Protopterus annectens. The sequence goes on from NC_056746.1 coordinate 1,511,287,413, forward strand.
AGGCATTCCATTGGTTCCAAAAGGTTATATAAAAGAGAGGTGGAATTGTAGCAGATGAGGCTTTTCTGGTTCTGTACGTCTTTGTTCGTCCTGATATTGTAGGTCTTTTTAAAGAACACACATAAGTCTTTGCCATACTCAGGAAAATCTGTCTCAATAGCATTAAATGGTTCTTCAGTGTCTTCAGGACACACAAATGCTAAAGCTGGTATTTGTTTCAGCAACACTGTAAAGGAAGTTTCATTGTTAAAATAGGTGAACAAATATAACTTCTGAACCTGACTCCAAATAATTTGTCAGGGATGGAACCAGCACTCCATAGCACATGTACTAGGCAAGCTTTTCTTAATGCTTTTTATGCCTACCCTTTCAAAATCTGATAGTGTCATAGCTGATGGCAGCAATAACTAGTACTCATCACTCAGATTAAGCAACAGTCTGTAATTTGCCATAACATATTTCACCTTTCCATGGTGCATAGACTAAGGGGAGTACGTTCATGCACTCATCCATATCTGCAGTACCATGGATAGTGTACGTTTGCACTCAGATTTGGAAGTTGGAAATGCTCCATCAAGTAGAAGGAAAAAGGAATGAAACAATGACATGATTTTCTGATGTAGTTATAAGTACTACGTCTTTTTCTGTGCCATTCATGAGATGACATATTTTAAAACTATCCCATGTCAAGAGTTAATTTAGACAAATCCTGAATAGCTCTACTGTGTATTCCATCTGCAGATTGCTGCACACACTGGGCATTTTGTTTTACAGCTGTGGCACATAGTAAATGTGTTACTATGCATTTTAAGTTTCTAGCTAAGACTTCTCCGAGTCTTTCATATGGTTCTTCATTACTGACCCTGGCCCTGTCTCTGATTTTATGCTTAGTAACATACATAACTGCAATACAGGGTCTGCACCATAATGATGAACTGCAGAGCATGATGGTGTGTTATCCTTATCATTTGACTGTCTAATGTTTTTCCCATTGCATTTATCACTACTTTTTTAACACAGCACCAATACTTTTTTGTCATTAGTACCCTTCTCAAAGTGATAGAAGTAGCCATCGACTTGCAACTAAGATTATGTTGGTGTGGTTTGTTTTCATTTATATAAATGTATGATTGCTTATGTCATAAGTGGTGGTTTAATAATGATGTTTCTTGTTTAATAAAGGGGTAGGAATTGAATAATTTATGTAATGTTGCATAGGTTATATGATATATAGCAATATATGTGAGAAGTAAAATGTTTGTTAATTTTAACTTGTTAATACAGTTTGATTACTTTTATATAAAATGTAAATGTGCCTATGTCACATGTGATAATTCAATAAAGGTGTTTAATAAAAAAAAAAATAAAAAAAAAAAGAAGTAGCCATCGAGATTAACATGTCTCTACCTTGTGTGATGGTACATTTCCATACATTAATCTTATTGTCTTTGAGCAGTTAAAGACTGGGAAGGCTCCATTTGAATTTTAAATGACTACTTGTAAAATAGATATTCCTGTCACTAATTCTGCAGACTACAGGGACATCAGATGTTAGTCTATGGTCTACTGATTATTTTATGTGCATTATCTGTTGCATTCTTTATGTTATATCTGCGGTGGTGCAGCGGTAGCGTTGTTGCCTCACAGCAAGAGGTTCTCCCGTTCGATTCTCCGCTGGAGTGCGGGGAGTGCCTTCTGTGTGGAGTCTGCATGTCCTCCCCGCAGCTGGGTGGGCGTTCGAAAGACATGCATAATGCACATGCCTTCATTGTAGGTTGAACGTCAAGCTGGCACCTCGGCGTTTGTGAAAAATTTACTGCCAATCATTAGCAGACCAGAGTTCCACTGTGGCGACCCCTAACCGGGAAAAGCTGAAAGACACAACAACAACCTGTTGCATTCTTTATGTGAGCATCATGAGATTTCACATATGTCAATAAGTCCTCTGTGAGACAAATATCTTATTATACTAGATATTTAAACTATCTTACATACATGTGATCTACAATTACGGCTATGTCATGACATTTGAATTAAATTTGTATCTACATTGCAACACATTTATCATAGTATTGATGTCTATTTTGCTGAATTTAAAGCATGTTTTCGGTCAAAGTGTAATTCGATAAAACATACTGGATGTTGTACAATTTTATATAGTTTCCATCTATATTGTGATAGCAAAGTGCAGATGATACATGTACCCTAGGCACTTCTGTTCCTTAAGTTTAAATTTTAACTCATTAGTTTTTATCTCTAGTATGTATTTTCACTTCTCTTTCAAGCCATGCTGGATAATTGTCAACTACTGCTGACTTCTTCACATACTTGCATACAATTTAACAAACACATATCCAACATTTGCTGTACTACTCATACACTGAATGAAAATATTACAAATTCAACATGCAATGAGTCCAACTCCTATCCTAAATTTGCTTTACTACTTACCTATTTAATGAAATTATCACAAGTGGTACATACAGCTTTGTCTAATTCCTGTCCTATATTTGCTGTACTAATATTTTCAATGAAACTATCAAACTGTACAACAGAAATGATCATTTTACTTGTATGTATGACTTTGTGTGGACCTTTTTACTTCACTAACTGTAATCTGTTTTAATGTAAATTACAAAAATGTAAATTTAACAGTTATATGTTACTTATTGTGGAGTTTTACTTCCTGGGCCTCCGCTAAAAAGAAATGTTTACTACCCAGTCAGACTTTCCTGGTAAACAAAGTCAAATAAATAAGTAAATAAACTTTGAAGTTTACATGGAAATTAACCAAAAAGCAAAAGCCCTCTGTATCCCCCAACAACGTCTTTACTGTTGTACTATCAGTCTAAGATCATTGCCCCAGGTGAGAAAATGATAGGTGGTGAATCTGTCTCTCCTTCTTCAGGAGGCTGCAGTCTCAAAGCACATTAAAATACTGTAACACCTGAGCTCAAGCACAGCAGCACTTACAGTCTCATGCTGTAAAGCTCACACAAGTAAGATATGAGCAACTGCAATTGTTCCTCCAAAGAGATATCAAAACCAGCAGACAAGGTTCCATTTAATAATTTCTCAGTCAGATAAGCAGAGCTTCAACTGATGAAGAGTACTTACTGTGAACTGCTTATAACATGAAAAACAAATCACATTATCCAAAATAATGTGCCGTAAAGTTATAGCCATAATTCCTAGAATTTATACCACAGACAAGACTGTGGTTAGGCAATCAGATGCCATCATCTTGTCGGTTACATGCTGAAAGTAATGATTGCATGGTGTTATGGCGTTCTTCTTCCTCATTACAAATCCATGTTAACAGATAGCAGCACTGTTGCTTTTCTTTAATTCATGAACTTACTTCAAACAAATTATCTTTTCCTGTGTCTATACTACATAATCTACTAGGGAGGTTAACTTAGAGATACAAAGACAATGTTATATCTTTTACCTTTGTAAATCAGTAGTGTAACTATTTTATACCAACTTGTTGATATAATGACTGCTTCTGATAGGTTAAAAACAGAAAGCAAGACATCTGTAATTTTTTTAGCCTTCTGCACATGATGATTTTTATTTTTCTGTTATATACTTCAAGTAGTTCTTCTATGGCACTTTATTCATTACTTATATGTTACTTTTACGGCATTTTAAAAATTATTTATATGGGTTCTTTACCCAGGCTGGTAATGTTCTGCAGACTGTTAGCCCAGTACTTACATTTGAACCTTTGTAGTATAGTTTATTACCTAGTTACTGGTATTTTGTATTGTTCAACACCCCATGTAATCCTCAAATAATACACACATAGTAATTATATAAACACTACACCAGTAACAGGAAAAAAAAAAACTTGGCAAAAGACAAAGACAGCTTTCATAATAACAATAACAAAAATGCCCAGCATCCCGCTGCTTCACTAAATATTTGTCATATCTGCAACCTCTTGAGTTCACATTCCCTGAGTGTGATGTGAAGGATTCACAAGTCAATAAGCTTCAGAATGCCAATAAGAAATCACTGCCACTGCAGTTTCGATGTGTGCAACAGCAGGGATCCCTTTCAGAGTTGGTATATACAGGTTCAGGGGTGTAAGAAGTTTGTCTCCCACATATGGGGTACAGGAGTATTGTCCTCCTAGAAAAATTACTTAAAGGTTAACGTTTCATCTTTGTGATATTTTAATGATTTTTTTGGGGATGTGGTTTCTTGGTTTGTTGCATTTTGAGATTTCACACTGGAGCCAAATTTACTAATTCTGACATTGTATAATATTTTTCCATATTCCTATAGATGAGCAGGCTGTCCCTGTCCACTGTGTGATGTCCAGTGGCACTGGGATTGAACTAAACCTCTTCAACTAGCTTTGCTCAGACAAAAATCGCATGAATCAAGCACCTGCAGCCCATAACTAATTTGGCATTAAATATTTTAACTATTCCATTTGTTTTTTTTTTTTTGTTTTTTTGTTTTTCTTGATATAGAAGTAGGTATTTCTTGATATAGCAAGAAAGGCAGTGATAATAAGTGATACATACTATTATAGTATGTCTCACTTATCACCACTGCCTCCTTTTCTTGCTAAAGTTATATGTTTCTAAAATGTATTTTTATTATATTTGATATTTCAGGCTCCTCTAAGATTGTAATTGCTTATTAAACTGTTCTCATTCATTTGCTTACCATTTATTTATATGCATCTACTGCTGCATCATTTCGATATATTCTCCCTCTTCATTATTTAGGCAGATTGTTTTGCAACTTTTTAAAGTCTTAAGCCTTGTAGAAATCAGTTATTTATTGACAGCTAAAAACACAGGTTGCAGTTTTTTTTTTCTTTTTTGTAATTCTAACCTATTTGCCTATATTTCACTGTATCTACTCCTATAATCTTCTCTTTACATTAAATCCATTGTTCACTTACAGTCCTCAACATGAAAGGCAATATAGTTCTGGCCCTTTAAACATAGCCAGACATGAAGCAGCCCACCTACCAAATTAACAAATAACAAAGAAATAACCTACTTTACATTCATATGTAACCTCTCACCATATGTTACTCTTTCACAGCACTCTTCTCTCTCACTCTCTTCTTTTTTCTGTTTATCTCCCTTCATCCTCTTCATCTTTTACCACCTACCTGTGTCTCACTTCTCCCATCTTTTTTTGGTCTAGTACTGTGTTACAGCCTCTGATACTAGCACCTTTAGAATGTAATTGGCATACTGATGGGGCTCATTCAGCAGCTGAGCCTTGTTTTCATTGTTGAAGTAATTCTTAATTATCATTATGTAGAATCCTATTTATCTCTCTCTCTCTTCATGCTGCTCAGAATTGTCATATATCCTTGTATAGTAATACTGCAATCATCATTTTTAAATCTCATTTCTATCACTATGAATATCTATATTGTAACTTTTTAAGATCTAACTGAATATGTTTAATTTGTTTTGCGACCAAATACTAATAATTAATAATCTAAGTTCCATTTTGTTTCAATTTTCCCATAGGATATATGTCCCAAAAATCTAGGAAACTTACTCCCAAATGTACTTCATGTACTTCTATCTCTCTCTCTTCAGTAAGCGCCATCAGTGTTGCGTTTATTTCCATTGTGTTTACAAGTGCCATCAATGTAGCAGACTCATCCCTCACACCCTCCCCAACAATAAGAGAGATAAGCAAGCTGGTCTCAGCTGCTCACTCTCACCTTATTTCATCTCACCTTCGACAGCCAGGTTGCTAATCACCCTAGGTCATTTAGATCACTGTCAGGTCTTCAATCTTCTGTGAAATAGATCAATAGGTTCATAGGTAAGTACTAGTCTAGTTGCTCTTTGCGGGCATTTTAACCCTAGCCAGTTTCCCTTTTTTGTGCCCAAAGTAACCTATCCCATTTGGTTATAGCTTGGCCTTACCCGTCCCATGGTTGATAATTATGTATTCCCCCTAACAAGAATAAGTGGGATCATGTCATAGATAATTTGAGGGGACCCATGCATAGGATACAGCATTTAGGAGCTTTCTCTGTCCATTAGTAGCACAGAGAGCAGTCCTGGAGTAAGTCTTCTGTTTCCCATCCATAGATCCAATTTGCACGTGATTGGACAGGGATGAGCTTTGTTTTATATGGATTGGGAGTTTGTTCCAGAGCAATAGTATCAGAGGTATCATCTGAGCAGTACACCTGTCCCTCATAACCATGTTGCAGAAGAGGTTTAGATCTCTAGACTAAGTATTTCTAATGCCAGTTAACTTTCATATGTGGAGTAAACTCATTAGCATTAGGTGGGAGGATGCCCTGCATGCCAGACACAGGTCTCCTCTTAGTAGTCTGTAGGATAACAAGTATAGTGATAGGGCTTTGAGTCAGTCCATGTAGGACATACTGTTTAGAGCTTGTATCTTTCTCATAAAGTATTTCTGTGGGTGTTCCAGTCGTTGTATGTGTCTGGGCAGATACATGATAAAGGGGGTATTATATTCGGGTCCTATATTAGATCTTCGAATGCTTAGATTGTCAAACACTGAAATGTCGACACCTAAACGTCGAAGTCTAAGAAGCACGACAGGCCAATTACGCAAATTTTTTCCCTGGGAAAAAATTCACCTGGCCATCATCGGGGATTTGCCCTTTTCCGAGAGCGATCTCAGAGTTGGTATTTAGTTGGGTGGGGGTGGGGAGCACAGCTCCCCATGTTGGGGGGGTGTGGGGGCGAAGCCCCTCACTTGATTAGGATTTTAGAGTTTTGTTTTTGTTTTTTTTTGTTTTGTAAGCCACACGATTTTTTCCCTGTGAAAAAATTTGCGTAATTGGCCTGTCGCGTTTATTAGATTTTGACGTTTAGGTGTCGACGTTTCGGCATTCGATAACCTAAGCATTCGAAGATCTAATACAGACCCTTATATTCAATGACTGGCCTAATGAGAGTTGAGTAAAGGGGGCAATGACATCCCTAGATCTGACCAAATCCCTTTATTTATAAGCTGTGCACTTTAGAAGAACTTTCTTGCAACAATGGACATACATTGGGCAAATGTTAGGTCACTGTCCACATATGTTCCCAAATCCCAAACAAGTGGGTCAACTCTTAGGGGTATATTGCCAGTGTGGTATTTATCTGGGGCAGATGACTTCCCAAAGGATACAGTAATGCATTTTTTGGCATTTACTTTCAATCCATGATTTTTGGCAGTGCTTATTTATTTGGGACAAACCTTCCTGCAGAATGGCTAAGTCATTTGGGGATTCAATGACTGCTCCAAGCTTGAAGTCATCTGCAAACTTAGTCAGCCAGAGATATGTGGTATTGGTTGTTATTTCAAAAAAGTAGATGCCAAACAGGAGTGGTCCCAGCACAAAACCCTGGGAGACTTCACTAGTGACTGGTGTCTTTGTGGAAGTAAGTTCACCTACTTTGATTTCCTGCATCCTATATGTGAGCCAGTTGGCAACACAGTGAGTGACATAGGGGTTAATTCTCAATTTTTTTAAATGAAGCTAATACATTCTGATAATCTGAGCAGACTTCTGGAATTATCATTTTTTCCTTTTAATATTAGGCTATTCATTAAGTTAGAAAAAATGAGTTCATATCATGTATTTCTTATCATTTAATTTTTTTGCTCCTGACATTTGCATAGACTATGCTGTAACACATTTTCTAAACTGCTATGTATATTTCCTACACTGGTTTATCCTGATGTGGTTTAACTCATTCTCTCCAATGGAGCTCAGGAAGGTACTTCCAATGGGTGGAGCCTAAGCATTTTGACAGAATCAAATTATGTCCTCATATTTCAGACAAATGTTCATATCTCTGGAACCATAGGGGTTATGAAAGAAGTATAAATGACAAGCTCTTCAGCATAAACTATTTTTGTAGTGGTAGTATTCTTTAGGTTATAGGTCATAAACAGAATTTTGTAAGTCACAGTAAACACAGTAACAATTACATTTGTAATATTTTGTAAACAACTTACAATATCTCAGCAACCACTCAAGTTACCGATATACTGTCATCAGCATTTTATTCATCTAGCTGACAGTTTTCATATGAGGCTAAAGAGTTTTGTCTGTTACTTGGTTGTTGAAATATTTAGAAAAATGTGAAAATTATATCCACATCAATTAATATAATAAAAAAATAATATTCAATATATCTTTACCTGCATTAGGCAGAGATCAAATATTAATACAGTTGAGTTTGCCATTGTGTAGGCTTTAAGATGAAATCTTTTAAAACCTTGTACATAGCATGGTTTTGGAATTACTGATGCAAATATGAACAAGCAATATTTGATGCCTAGAGATGTCCGTAGGAGTTAACTGCAGATGCACCTGGAGGCGTCACTCGGATGTAATGAGTTAATGATAAAACATAAACTTTATTGCACATTTAAAAGTTTAAAACCTTCCCTGGTGTCTCAGCCTTTTAAGTTGACAAACAGAACCATTACAAATGCATCATGAAGTATTACAAATGACCATCAATATTCCAGTTAAAACAGTTGGTAATGTCAGGGGAAGAACAAATGAACATCTTAAAGGTGATAAGAATTATATTAGTTATTCCACCTCTAGACTGTGCAAGGAGACAAGCCAGACAATTTTAGTCTTAGATTCATGGTCCTATAAGAATGCTCAGAAATTAATAGAATTGATATGAAACAGTTTGTCTTTTGGCTTTTCCCGGTTAGGGGTCACCACAGCAGAACTCCAGTCCACTAATGATTGGCAGTAGTTTTTCACGAATGCCGAGGTGCCAGCTCAATGTTCAACCTTCAGTGAAGGCATGCCCATTTATGCATGTCTTTCGAACGCCCACCCAATCGTGGGGAGGACATGCAAGCTCCACACAGAAGGCACTCCCCGCACTCCAGCCAAGAATCGAACGGCAGAACCTCTTGCTGTGAGGTAACAACGCTACCTCTGCACCACCGCAGATGATATGAAACAGTAACTGTTAAATTAAAAAAAAAAAAGCTTACTGCAATTATTTCTTGTATTTTAAATTGTATTGCATACTAACCATCTGGGCTTAATGCCAAAATAGACAACTGCTTTTTTTAAACACCAGAATTAATATTCTATATTGATTAACAAAGAACCCTAAGGGTCTCCAAGTCAAATTATAAAGAATTGGATAAGATACTTTGGGAAATGCTAATGGTAGTTTTTGAAAGAAAAAAAATAAAGTGTCAGCTGAACTGGATAACTTTACTGCGGAAGTGAAGACATGAAATGGTGGAGGCCTTGAACTCTCATGTTGATGCCATTGAAGTGTTGCAGAATGAACATAAAGAGTTAAAAGGCAGTAGACCTGTGACAGAGCTGCTTAAAGAAAAACAGGAAGATTGTTAAAACTGAGCCAACAGAAAAAAATCAGATCATCAGGAAGTGCCAGGTGGTTTAACTTGTATACTTGAGGAAATTCACTGGCAGGGCTGCTGGGTTACATAAAAGTCAAACAAAAAGGAGCGGACAGAAAAGTGTTATTTCTCATTCAGAAGCAACTGAGAGGCAGATTAAGCATATACTGCTTCAATCTGAGACTTTTAAGAGAAGGATCAGATTATGTCATTGCTCTGGTCCCCAAATAAACAATACAAATATGTTTTCTTTGATAGTACTCCATACCAAAGTGGGCACGTAATCTATGGTCTGTGTGAAAAATAGAGTAAGGAGTTTAACATTTCATATGCTTCTTTTTATTTATTTTATTTGTTTATTTTACATTTGTTGACCGGGATAGTCTGACTGGATATATGTCCATTTTCAGTGGAGGCCCAGGGAGAAAATCTCCAGAGACACACATAAGGCAAAACAGTTAAGGCATGCAAATTTACAAGGATTTACCACATCCAGTTCATAGGAAGGAACTCACAGTATTCATAGTAACTTTACATAAACATAATTTGTCAACAATTAGCAAATTAGATAAGAGGAGAGAATGCATACAATAATTTTTGTCTTTGATAGACAGAGTGGTGGTTAATCTGGGTTAGTACAGGGGCAGAGCCAATGTGTTCTAAAGTATTGTTTCAAGCCATTTTTGAAGAGATTTAGAGAGGGTTCCAGGGTAAAGTTGGCTGGGAGAGAATCCCATGTTCTATCAACAAAGTTGGCAAAGAGGGAGGCTCCAACTGCATTGTTAGCTGTGTGTGTTTGGATCTGGAGTTTGTTGGATGAGCGTAGTGGCCTGGGGTTATTATAAGGTTTTAGTATGTTTGTGAGTGCAGGAGTATTTTCAGGTTTGTTGAGTATTTTGTGTGCTACTGTAAGCTGGTTGACCAGTATTATGTTGGGTAATTCAAGCCATCTTAGGCGTTTGAGGTTTTCACAGCGATGGGTCCTGTATGTGGAGTTTGTGGCAAATCTGGCAGTGTGGTTATAGGAGTGTGAGAGTTTGTTGAGTTCGGATTTATTCAAATTAGAGAGCATGGGGGAGGCATATAGAAGGGTGGAAAGGAGATGAGAGCAGGCGATTGCAGTCCTGTTTAATGGGGTTAGGAAGGGATTATTTCTATATAGTGACCAGAGCTTCTTGTTGATTGTTTTAATAGTTTTATTGACATGCAAATCAAATTTGAGTTTGTTATCAGCTATGACTCCCTAATAGTTTAGTGTGGTTGTCAGAGGTAATAGTGGTACCGTTGTTGGAGGTTATAGAGATGGAGGGTGGGGTGGATCTACTGGTGGTGGCAAACAGAAACAATTTAGTTTTGTTAGTATTCAGGAGTAGCCTGCGATTAGAGAGCCAGTGTTCAACTATGTGAAATGTATTCTGGATTAAGGTTTGCAGTTCTGATGGGGAGGAGGCAGAGCAAATCAGGGTGGAATCGTCTGCATATTGGATGCAGGTTACTTTTGGGAGGACAGATTGGAGGTCATTAATGAAGATAGAAAAGATTAGGGGACCTAAAATTGAACCCTGAGGGACTCCAAGGGTGAGAGGTAATAGGGTGGACAGTTTGTTCTGCCATATTACTGCCTGTTGTCTATTGTTGAGGTAAGAGAGGAAGCACTGGATAACATGGTTGTCCAGGGAAATAGCTTCCAGAGAGTTAATGAGTAGTTGGTGGTTAACCATATCAAAAGCCTTAGAGTGGTCTAAGAAGAGAGCAGAGGATAGCATATTATTGCTCTGATTTTGTTGTATGACATTAGTAAATGAAAGGAGGGCGGATGTGGTGCTGTGATGGGGTCTAAAACCATGCTGTGAGTTGGCCAGCAGATTGTTCTGGGTGAGATAGTGCATAAGTTGCTTATGTACACACTTCTCCATTATTTTGGCTAATGGTGAAAGAATGGCTATAGGTCTGTAGTTGGACAGTTCTGTAGAAGCTCCACCTTTATGGAGTAGGATAACGTGGGATATTTTTCAGATAGAGGGGATGGCACCTTCTATTAGTGTCCCGCTGATCAGGATAGAGATAGGGTAGGCTATGGTATCTGCTGATTTTTGAAGGTACTCAGCTGAGAGGAGGTTGGCTGATAGGGTGGTGGGTTTTCATTTTTTAATTAGGGATCGGATGAGGGTGATGGGGTCCTTCTGGTGTTGTAGGCCTGCCTTTCAGGTGGGGAGCAGTTCACAGAGGGGATTTCACCTTGTTAGCTTTTCAGAGTGAGGGGGTAGGAGAGATTAAAATTCCTGTCTAGGGTCTTCAGGTTTAAGGTGTCCTTCTGGTGTTGTAGGCCTTTCAGGTGGGGAGCAATTCGCAGAGGGGATTTCACCTTGTTAGCTTTTCAGAGTGAGGGGGTAGGAGAAATTAAAATTCCCATCTAGGGTCTTCAGGATTAAGATGTCCTTCTGGTGTTGTAGGCCTTTCAGGTGGGGAGCAATTCGCACAGGGGATTTTACCACTTAATATGCTGCCGTCTGGGTCTATCACTGGGGCATTCAAAAAAATGGTGGGCATTCATCCAGAAGTCTTTAGGGACTTGTAATATTTTTGTAAGAAGCACTAGAGCAACATGAGAATACAATTGCAAGGTTATGACACTTTGACAAAGGGCTAGATGGGAGAGAGCGAAGCAGATACAGAGAAAAATGGAGAATTGGTGAAAAAGTCTGCCTTGAATATATTGAAGGTATTTTGGTGATCTCTGAGTCAGGAAGTGTTTCCTGGATTTAGAACCCATATTGCTCAACAGCTGAATCTAGTGAGCAGCATGATAAAGCAGGCTGAGAAATTAAATGAACTGAGTTAGAAAGTTCAATAAATATTTCCTTCAGTACTTGGTACTGGAACGGATTGACTATGGAGTTGTATTTTTTAAAGGTAATGACACAGGTTGAAAATTAAAACATTACATCAAGTTAATTTGTACCTGAGAGAATAGGAATGGCCCCACTTTTCTTCTTTTTCTAGCACTCTGCAAAAGGCAACGTACCAGTCTTAAAAAGATGGGTATCAGTAACACCGGAACAGAGCACTGGTATATTTTATTATCTATGTATAACAAAAATGTCTGATACAACTGGAAATATTATTTGCAACATATGAACAGAAGCTTAATTTTGCAAAAAGTAATTACAAAGATTCAAATAAAGAGATTGTTACCAGCTGATTTTGTTTATTTGTATTTGTTGACTCGCGTAGGGCACTGATACATGAAATTTCCAGTCAGATCAAAAATAACATATAGCAGCCAAAGTATAATGCTATCACTGTCTGTCAGACAGAATACATATTTTTAATCAATTATAATTACACACACACACACACACACACACACACACACACACACACACACACACACACACACTCTCTAAGAGGTCATAATGTATGTTTTTCATTGTCCGACAGAATATAAATTTGAAACAGTTAAGATTACAGCATAATACATATAAGGTTTATGCTGAGATGTAGGATTTTTGTTGGATTTATGTAATTCCATTTTTAAGAAAGCATTTATGTTTTGCTTTATTTCTGACTGAAATTTAAGAAAGGGTGCAGTAGATTTTATATGTACAGGCATGACAGCCCAGACTCATTATTATTGCAGTTAGAGAAACATGGCTAAAACCTCACATAAGACTCTAAAATTCTACCATGAGGCTAAAGTATCATCCAGTCAGACAGGCAACATAAAATGGCAGGTGGTGTGACTATCTTGTATCACAATTCTTTTTTACTTCCACCTTTTACTAACAGCATACCAAAATTCCATAATGCAGAACTTCATATCTGTCTCGTTAGACTAAATGACTACAAAAATCTTTATATTTCCTCAGAAAACAACAATGACATACTGGAAGACATCTACTTCTGGATGATTAATAACATCTGTAACAAAACTATGATTTTGGTAGATGTTAATTTTGCTTGACAGACTTTTGCAGCAAATTATCCCATCACTAGCATTGACCTACAAAGCTTCATACAATTTATTACTTCTCCCAAATGTTTTAACACTTATATGAATTGATCCATAATCTCTCTAACTGTAACCCAGATATCTTCACTGACATCCTAAAAACTTTCATCTGGTGCATTCTCAAAATCCTACCTCGGATCGAAACAGTGAATAAATTCAGTACTATATTCCTGACTATACTAAACTCCTTCACCCCTTTAAAGAAAGAAAAATAGATCAGCTATGCCCCTCGACTCTCTAGTGTCAGTCAAAGACTAATTCTTAACAGAGAGAAAGCATGGAGAAAAATGACAAAAAGATAAATCTCCTCAAAACTTAAAACACTACAAAGAACTCCATAATAACAGTGAAAAAAAAATTCAGTATAGACAGGAAATACTAGTACTCTGATCCTTAAAATAATAAACTTAATCCTAAATATATAAACCGCACTCAAAGGAACAAACAGCAGTCTTTTACCACAAGAACGTCAGACCAGTAAATCCACAAAATCTTCACCAATAACTCGATGAATTATCAGGAGTCTTTCTTCCTTCTTTTTTCTTTTAATAAAAAGCACCAACAGCAAAATAGCAGCACAATACAGCAGTGTCAAATCCACAGGTTAATTTCTCTAGCACCTTGGCTTTCACAGCCTTTTCAGAGTACCTTTTTAGAGTTAATCCTAAATATGTTGATCCTCCATAAAAAGTACTACAATAGTGTCCCTAATCCTTGTCCTAACATCACTCCCTCAGAAGAAGATGCTGAGTTCAACTCTTACTTCATAAACAGTCTAGCAGCCCTTGCATTAAAGTATCCCTATAACTCCTTTGAATCACTACTATCCCCAATTTCTTCCAACTCCATCTTCACATTAAAACCTGACTCTACTGCCAAAGTAAAACAATTCACTCTCTACATATAATCTGGCTACAGAATATCATAAGATAGCCATTGATTCCATTGCATACCTAGTATTAGTTCTCATAAATAGGTCCATACAGGAATCCTATGTGCCTTCTCCCTGAAAAAAAAAATATTTTATTATTCTTCTTCACAAACGTGGCAGCTCTACTGATATAACTAATTTCAGACCCGCTGCAATTCTGTCTCCTCTCTCTTAAGTTACTGGAAAATGTATCCATAAACAGCTTCTCCATTATGGTTTACAGCCAGCTCACAGTACAACTGCTGCCCTCTTAATTTTCACAGACATCATCAGCAATGTCAGAAACAATAACAAAGTTCTCTCTTCCTTATTCCTAGACATGTCAAAAGCCTTTGATACAGTCTCTCACAAAATATTCCTGTTACAAATTCCTACCCTGGGCCACTGATATTCCATTCTTCAATAGTTCTCTAACTACATATCAGAGTCATACCAGTCTGTAAAGGCCCGCCTTTTTAACATCTTTATAAGCAATCTGCACACATCTTTTCAATAAGCATCCCTTATAAAGTACTCAGATGATTGCACTTTTATATGTTCCTCTGATAGCCTAGTCTCATATAGAAAATATCACTCAAGATGCCTTTAACTCCAGGAAAGGCTGTCTCTGTTCTATTTAACTTCTGCTTAAGCTTTAAAAAAAGCTACTGCATACCATCTCTCTGTGCAAGACTGAAACTAAAGTTGTTTGCCATAAAAAGCTGCTAGTTGTGATGATAGATGACAACCTGAAGTTTTATTTCCACATACAAAATTGTATAAACAAACATCAAAAACTAGGAATGCTACAATAGAGCCAATAAATTATTAATTCTAATGCAGTAATTCCAGCCACCACACTTCTTTTGCTTTCCATTCTACACAGTTGTCCCATTCTGACAAAACTGTGAACCACTCCAGAATTCTAACCAAAACAATGTTATAGTAAAGTGGCAAGATCTGCAGACAGTCAGTCTCGCCAATTGCACTACTGCACTGCACATAGAACAGTAAACTGGCTTGAAGCACCCCATCACCTAGCCCATGCGCAATTTCTCATAGCTCACAAAATAATATACAAGTCTTCTTCTTGACTGTCAGCTCCATTCTTCACCACTATCTCATAAATCATTCTCTTCACCCTACTAATTAAAAACTGTTTACAATTTGTAAAACTACAAAAAAATGGACAAAGTACGCATTCAAGCTGTGCAGCAAAAGTCAGTAACTCCATTCCATCTGCTATTAGATCTATATATCTATCATCCATCTACTTAAGAATTTCTCTCGTCTTGGTTTAGTTTTTGTTCAACACCAGGGTAATTATCTAATCTCACCTTTTATATTAACTTCCATACATGTCTCTAATACACCTTTGCAGCCCCCATGAAATGTTATGTATACCACCTCTTCTCTTACCTCATCTCCTTTCTCCCATACCTCTCAACTGTCTAGATTTTCACAGAATATCCAGATTTTTGCCTCCTAGTTTTGGTCTAGTCCTCATAAAATTTGTGGTTTTCTGGCAAATCACTAGGATGATTATATCTTTCAATCTTTTAGCTCAAGAAATCTGGACAGAGCCAAAAACAATAGGGGGACTAAGGCACAAAACTATGGTCAGTGGTTAAATATTGTTCTTATAAACTTAGAATTTTGCTAGAATAAAGAGTATTATGTTGGCATGCATTTTTCTGATGGATATAAAGTGTGTGTGTGTGTGTGTGTGTGTGTGTGTGTGTGTGTGTGTGTGTGTGTGTGTGTGTGTGTGTGTGTGTGTGTGTGTCCCAAAGTGAATACACCTGGTGGCTAGAGGTACTCAGGCTCAAACTCTGTACCTTGGGTACAGGTAAAAAGAGCTGAAAGTCCCCAGCCACGACCACTTGTGAATTTATGCCTCATATTTTGGTTTTCAGGATTTTTGTGACAAATCACTAAAGGATTGAATTCACTAAATAATGACAAGCATATTCTTCAGAAAATAAATGGTAACACAAAATCTTTTATTCTAGCAAATTTCTAAATGTATAAGATCAGTATTTGAAATTTGTCCCTGTTTTGGGGCTGTATTCCCCCATTACTGGCTTTGTCCAAGTTTTTTGTGCTAAGAGGTTGACAGCTGTGGTGAGAAGTGAGAACTGAATTCACTAAATGACAGTCATTTAAGTATCAGTCTTCATGTCTTTCAGGAAGCTGCTGATTTGGCATAGTGGTATGTTGCTCTGACTGTAGTGTCCAGGGTCCTGGGTTCAAGACATGGTAGTAGAATGCATGGTGGTAAAACAACATTTTATTCTAGCAACTTTCCAGAATTATACAAGCAATGTTTAAAATGTGTCCCTGGTTTTTGCCCCCCCCCAAAAAAAAAAAAACTGAAATTGAAAATAAGCGTGAGAAGCTGTGCAAGATGCCTATGGCTTACACTACAGTCATTCTATCTACACATATACATATATATATATATATATATATATATATATATATATATATATAGTGTGTGTGTGTGTGTGTGTGTAAGTAGAAATGTTCTGAATTGGGCATATATATATATATATATATATATATATATATATATATATATATAGTTACCTATTAGAAAATTGAAGTTACGGAACTTTGAATACCATATGGTCGACACCATATGATTGAAGTTCCGTAACTTCAAAATTCAAAAACAAGACCCCCCCCCCACACCCCCCACTACTTATATATACCAACTCCGAGATCGTACTTTAATGCACTACAGTGCCGAAAGGGAAGATTTCCCTTTCCTACACTGTAGCGCGATCTCTACCTCATTTACTTTTTTTTTTATGTTCATTTTAAAGCATTCTAATTTCTAATTGTTCGATCATTAAAGGTCGACCTTTAGTGATTCGAGCAGTTGGAAATTTGATGTTCCAATAGGAGCCCTATACATACATATACATATATATATATATATATATATATATATATATATATATATATATATATATATATATATATATATACATATATAGTGTGTGTGTGTGTGTGTGTGTGTGTAAGTAGATTTTATGATAGAAATGTTCTGAATTGGGCAGTTTTGTCATTATTGGTTCATGCATTTTGTTTCATTGCCTAATGCCTACTGGAAAAATGTTCAAACAATAAATTTAAAATGTGATTTGTATGTGTGTGTGGGTTTTGTCATTATTGGTTCATGCATTTTGTTTCATTGCCTACTGGAAAAATGTTCAAACAATAAATTTAAAATGCGCTCTAACTTAAGTCTAACAAGTGTGCTGTATTATACAAGGAATATAATTTAATAATGTCAGGAAGGTGTATCAAAGAACGCATGTATGTTTCTTGTTTTGTGTGCAAGGGGCCTATGATTTGAAAACAGACCAAAGGTAATCTTTATCCACCACTGGCCAGATGCATTTTCTTTGGATGTGGTGTGGGTTTCAATGCTGTTTCAATGAATGTGAGTTTCAAGGACAGAGAAGTTTTAATGCCAAGTCTATTTTCATTGTGAGACAGTATTGCTTTGTTTAGCAGATATCTATTAGTGTCTATGTGTTGTGCTATAAAAATGTAAAAATAAAATTCAAATAATCATTGTAGAAGTAAAGCAGTATGCACACATTAGTGTTTATGGTAAATGGGGTGAAATAGCCAGGTAATGGGACAGTGGAATGGCTGCAGGGGGACTCTGGTGCCATATTCTGGTTGTCTGTTCTTCAGTTTGCATTTGAAAGTTGGTATCCCATATTGGAGTGGCGGGATTACATAATTATGTATGCAAATTTTACATTAATCAGCATACAGATTTGTACCTATTTTTCATGGGCCTTGTCCAAATTTTTTGATGTTTCCAGGTTGAGAGGTATGACCTGGGGTTAGATGAACTCAGAGATGAAGCTGGCTTTGCCAGGGACTGATGAGCCCTCTTAATTCCAAAAGACATGGATTCAGGCATGTTTAGTGCTGATGAAAACCACTTATTGAGGAACTGAATCATGTTAGCACCCTCGTCTTTCTCAGGAATTCCATATATTCTTATGTTATTCCTCCTTGATCTACTTTCAAGGTTTTCCAGTTTCTCAGTCAGCCTGGTGTTTTGTTTCAGAAGAAATTCATTGTGATGTTCATTTTCTGTCACTCTAGTATCTAGTATCTAGGTCAGTTACTGTTTCACCTAAGGCAAGAATCTGTTCAGATTGTTTTTTTTACCTTTCCATTTAGAAGTTCCAGTTGTTTACTGCATTCTTGTTTGATAATATCCATTTTGTTTTCAAATGTGTCCATTTTTAGTGACAGTTCTTGGATGTTTGTTATTATAAGATTTAATTATTTCTTCACTGCACTCTCCTGGTGTGGGTTATTCAAATTGCTCATGTTAACTTCTCCAGCAGAAAACCTCTTGACAGAAATAATTAAAAAATTCTTTTGACTATGTATTAATTTTTAGAAAATAATAAAGAGTCTATGTTAATCTAACTTTTAGTATACTTAGATTTTTCTAAAAGTTAAAGTATATTTCGTCTCAGGATATTAAAATCTAAGCAGAGCTATGTATTTCTGCTGCTATCAGACTGGCATTTTGGTCACGCTCCCCTGGTCTCTTTTCTGATAACTGTTTGCATACATAATTGTTATTTGTATTCATTATATCATGTAATATAATTTCATTTTCTTATTTTTGCATCTGTGGAGTGTTTTCTCTGGGCTTCCACTGAAAATGGGTACATTTGCCCCATTGAACCTTACTGGTAAACAATTGCCAGTAAGTAAAATAAATGTTAGGGCAGGGTCTAACTCACCTGGAATGGGAATATATTAATGTTAGTGAGTCTGAAGACTAGTGGAGCTGCCTTCCAGTGGTAGCCATTTTGCCTTTGGAGGTCAGGATGATAAATTTGAAGATGTTACTGCATGTGGTTTGTAGAGCTTTGATATTATTTTCTCATGTCATGGCAACAGTGGCGAGACCATGTTCCAGCTGGAAGAGAAGAGACACTTTACTAATGGCAGCACTTCTACTAGGGGTAAGTAAGTGAGATATTTAATGGACCACAAGAACAGAGTGTTTACTTTGGTCTTGTTGTTTTGTATATGTGTTTGTAGATTGTGACTAGGATATTTATAATACAAAACTATTTCTATTGCCTCCTGATTGGAATAGGCTATGGCCAAGCTACTGGGTACCTTGGTCAGTCTTTGATGAGTTCCAAACAGCATGGATTTGATGTTCTTTTGTATTGAATTAGTCTGTGGGTAAGTAACCACTCAGATAGGTTTTATGAGTTTTTCTGAGATTATTTTTGATTATTGATTGAGGATTTACCTGTGTAAACTACTACTTCATCAGCATAGAATAAGACTGCCATGCGGATAAGGTCTTTTGTAAGTTTACTAATAAGCAATGACAATAATATAGGTGAAAGGGACTTCTAAGATGGCTGCACACTGTTCAACAGCTTAATTTCAACTTTCCCAGTGTAAAAAAAGAAACTGAGAGATAAGAGGTAGTAATTCTTCCAGTTTTAGCAAAATTCAGTTACTGATTAATAACTACACTGTGTAGAAGCCAGCAAAGAAGAAATACAGAGATCCTGAAAGAAAATAAACTAGAAAAGGTTAAGAGAAAACACCGACTGGAAAGAATCCTGCAGCTGTTCAGCAAAAAGCATTTCAAGCTCCAGCTTTAAAACAAGAGATGGATTCCAGTAATTTACAGGACAAAATAAATCAAATGTGCTCAGAGCTGATTAAAATAAATAAAACACTGAAGGAGTAGATCAACTCAAATAAAAAAAAAAAGCTGGAAAAATGGAAGATGCTTTAGTCAGCTATTCAGGTGAACTGATTAAACTGAAAAAAATCAGAGGCAGAAGTGAAGAAAACACTGGCTAAATATGAGACTGCTCATTTAGATTTAGAAGACAGAGCACACAGAGAAAAAATGAGATTTTCTGCTGTACCAGAGAAACTGGAAGGAGTAGACTGTATTAATTTTATGAAAGCACAGCAGAATTTGTTAATTAAAATGGCACATCATTTGTGCACTGCAAATCTGGCCATGAGAAAGCAGTTAAAACTTATATTAGTAAAGATGCAATCATGCCAGCAGAAAACGTTTATCTGGACAAAACTGTGGCAGAAAGGTAACATATTAAAATTTGGAGACAGTAGAGTATTTGGGGAAAATGATTATTAACTGTAATTCACTGTACACCAAACAGAAGAGAAGCAAATTTATCCCAGCAGTTAGTGGATATCTAAATGCAGATGTAAGATTCAATATGCTGTATGCAGCTGACTTCAGAATTTTTTTTCTGAGAGAACAAAGTCAAACAAGCTAAGGATGAAATACAAAAGTTAGCAGAACAAAAAGTGAGCAATTAAACAGAAAGGAACTGTGCTTCTCGTTCTTCTGATAATAAAGTTCAGATAAAGACTTTTCCAGTGAAACCTTTTCCAATGGTCCAAAGAAAAATGCTTAAGAGACAGAAGAAAGCACAGGAGTTGACTAGAAAAATTGGAAGCACTTTGGACCTGAACCTGAGTCTGAAGTTGGGAGATGGAGATGAACAGGAAGAGGACCAGCAAAACAGTGAAATGATTGAATACTGTGATGTTATAAGATATCAATCACATTTATGAACTATGGCTTTACAAGAGAAAGTGGCTCAGAAAGATTAGACTTTCATTGACTTTGTTAAACTTGTGGAGGGACTGAAAAGCATATATCCCACTTCATGTCATTAATGTTTGGAAAGACACTAAAAGTAAAACAAGTCAGAAAAAACAAATTTTGCTCTTAACAGTATTTCTATAAAACAATTCATGATACAAATCGCATCCTATACAATAAAGCATTTCAGTAAACAAGTATTTTTTTAATTTTAAGAAATGCAGGCATAGCGTTAAAGAGAATGAAATGCTATACAAAAGCATGTTTAAGTTAGCATGCTGTAATCTTGGTCTGTTGGGGTGGGGACGGGGTGTAAAGGTGCACTGACTATAATATATGTAGAGTTCAAATATTTTCTCCTACTTTTGCATAGGTGAGTGTCTGGATTAATCCACTTGGCTAAATCCTAGATGCTTTTTGTGTAAGCATGTGGTCTTTAAAAATAAGAGAACACTGTGAATGCAATGAACATTTTTCTTTTACCAAATAAATGTTCAGTGTGAGTTGAGAACTCTGCAGCTGAGGGTAGCTGTACATTCTGTTCTCATGTTTCCATGGTGACAAGCTGACTACAGATGCAGGCAATAAATATTGAGAGTTCTGGACATTGTTTGCTGAGGTAAAATTAAAAGTTACAAGGGCAAGCAGCTTAGTAAAAATCAAGAATAACAGACAGTTGCTTTCCTGATACCTAAATACATAATGCATTTCCCAGGTGAGTGTAGAATTTAGTTTCATTTAAAGACAGCCATACACATTTTCCTAAGGCTAAATGTTAATGTTTTCAAAAAGCATACAAGCTGCTTTTCACATCTGGGAGGGTAATAGAGATAAGACAAGAAGGCATAGCAATTATATAAGTAGGAGACCAGGGTGTAACATGCACCTTAACACGAATAACCTTAAATTTAGGTTAGGTAATGCCTGGGAGTACATCTGTTGATTTGGGACAATTGATCTTATCAAGAGGGTTAAGTTAATATATTATGGGGTGCTCTGGGAGTGTGTTTGTTTTTTTTCTTTTTTTTTGAGGGTTTTCATTAAAACAAAAAATCTTGCAAAATATGATATAGGTTTAAATGGTGATGACAAGAAACTGTATAAAGGAAAAATCAAACAGAAATTAGTGTGTACATGTAACACAAAAGCTGGAAATAGACATTTAAAAAATCTGTAATATATAACAGATGGGAATAATAACATCTTACCATAATGGCTAGACTATCCATATTATTTTGGAATGTGATTGGCCTCACAGTTATAGACAAAGAGTTAAGAGTACAGAATTACATTAAGAAATGCAGAGTGCAAACAGAATACTACAGAAGACATGTTTAGAAAGATGTGAGCATATGAATTTGATAAAGGATTTCAGAATGGATATTCAGCAGAATATCATGGACAAATGAAAAAGTAGACTACTTATACTAATTGTTAGAGGAGCTCTGACAGTGATAGAAAAAAAATATAATAATGGTAGATTTGTGATAATAAGAGGCTATTGGCAAGGAAGGAGGATTATGCTGGCATGTATTTATATTCCACCTAAAACTGCTATTATGGTGGTTAAGAAAATGTTGGGAAAAATAATCAGTTTTCAGCAGGGAATATTACTTTTAGGTGGGGACTGGAATTTAATTTGCAACAGTGAGACTGTATCTGGGGGACCTAGAAGGAAAAATATAACAGAAGAGAGTAGATTTATATAGACATTTATGAAAATATTTGGTAAGAAGTTCAGTAGTAGGAACTCAGACAATTTACATATTATTCCCTTAGGTACAATAACTGAACTAGACTAACCAGAAATTATATTGAACATGAACATGTGCATTTAATTGAGATCTTTAACACATATCAAATAACTATTTCAGATCATGCAATAATAACAACTAATATAAAAATGCATGGTAATGCAGTAAAAATCAGACATTGGCATTTCCTCGCCTACCTGCTAAAAACAGTGGAACTTAAGGAATAGGTAGTGGAAATTATTCAAGAGTTATTAGGGAAGATAGACATTTCTTCATAAGTTATAGCAAGTAAGTGGGATAAAATGAAAACGAAGTTTTAAAATAGGGTAGAAATAAAAGAAAAAGAGATATGGTTAAGAAGTAACAAGAAAAAGTTAGAGGGGATGACAAAGGTTAAAGTAGTGCAGAATAAGAGGAATCTTGCAGAACAAGAATAGGAACAACTGCAGAATGTTAAAGAGAAAATAAGGGAGTATCTGGATAATATGCATGAATTTAGAAAGACTTCTTAAAAATAGTTTTTTGATAACTCCAGAGCATAAAAACTTTAAGAAGAATGACTTAAGCAACAGGAAGTAGAAAGGATTGCTGCCAAATTTAGGGAGCATATAACAAGAAAAATAATCTGACACCCTGTGTAGAAGAATTACAGATATTTCAGAAATGTTATGAAAATTTGTATAAAGTACATAATGTGGAATTCAAGAAAGGGCACAGATGGAAATAGTTATGGAAGATGTAAGTATGCTAAGGTTAGAGGTAGATGAGTCTCAACAATTAACAGTTAAGACAGGAGGAGAGATAAAAATGGTGACATATGATCAATCTGCTGAAAAGTCTCCAGGAATAGATGATATTCCTGTGGAAGTTTGGAAGCTTGGAGGGAAGAAAATGATAAAGATCTGAAAGGTTTTGTTTAACAGTATTTTAAAATGAGGGTAAGCAACAACATCCTAAAGATGGTAAAGACCCATCAAACCCAGCATCATAAAGGCCCATTTCATTTTTAAACTATGATTATAAAGTGTTTATGTCTATAGCAACTAAAAGAATGGCAAACATTTTGACAAAGTAGATAGATATGATTCAACAGGGTTCTGTGGAGGGTACGAAAACATTTAACAACATTAACAGAACAATGATAATCTAGAGGGATGTAAGTAAATACTGCTGTCTGTTGTTGGTGGTCTTGATGCAGAGAAAGCATTTGACAAAATAAGCAGGGATTTTATGAGTAGAGCAATGGAAGCATTTGCATTCCCTGATACAATATGATTAATTAGGAGGTTATATGAGGGACCAGAGGCTAAATTTTAAGTGGGAGGGCTCCTTTCTGATAAGTTGTGTCTGAACTGAGAAGCCAGTAAGTGGTGTCCTCTTTCCCTTTTGTCATTTGTGTGGCAAATAAAATAAGGGACTTAAAATCCAAGGCCATAATTGGCATGGTAATCATAAAAAGCTTTATTCACAGATAATAGGGATGTCTGCAATTAGGAATGATAGGCAAGAGGGGGCTTGAACTTACTGGAGAAAACTGGCAAAGAACCAAGGCACTGGGAGAAATAACTGGAGAGAGAAAGGTAATAGAATGGGAAGAGGCTAAGAAGACATTTGGACTGCAGGCTAAAGACTGCCTTCTCTATCAGGGCTTGATATGAGAGTGTAAGCAAAGAGAAATGGCTGGGAGACAGACCTGCTCTGGTAGAGTTTTTAGTTGAATCTAAAACAAAAACTACTGTTAAAAAAGGGATAATTAGTAGGGCACATAAAATATTGCACGGTAACTATAGGAATCAATCACAGGAAGTTAGAAAAGATTGGGAAGAGAGACTGAATAAGCAATCCACAAGGAAACAGTAGGAACGCATATGTATGGCTCTCAAATATGCAACAAAGTCTAAAAGATTTAGGATTGTTGCTTGGAAGTATTTACATAAGTATTTTTTACCACAAGCAGACTCCAATGAAAATTTTCTCATGTTGGAAGTGCAATGGGAAAAAACAGGAAACTGGGAACATATGTTTTGAGACTGTAATGAGTTGGCAGACTTTAAAAATTCCATCAGAGTACTTTACTGAAATATTGAGTGAGCAAATCTGTATAACTAAGGATGTTTTTTTTTTTTTTTTTTTTTTTTTTTTTTGAGCTGGAATACAGAATCTGAATTCCCTAGACATATATAAGGCCTTGTTAAGTTTAATTCTAGTAGATACCAAAAAAGCAATTACTAGAAACTGGAAATCAAAGTCTAAACCAACTGTATTTAAAGAAATGAATTTTGTGAGAGAGATAAAATAATATGAAGAGGGGTCTTTAGAACAGGATAGGAGCAAACTACATTGAAAAAATTGAAATGTTCTGAATAATGCATGCAGAATAATGTTTTGGTGGGAAAATGAGGTTTAAGGGAAGGCAGGAGTTGATCAATTTTTTGTAAAGTTGAATCAATGATTATTATACAAATGGATATATACGATGTATAATGTTTGTAACTAGGAACATGTTAATATGTTTTGTTGTCTTATATACAAATGTATGATTACCTATGTCTTAAGTGATAATTCAGTAAAAAAGTATAGGTGAAAGAAACTTCTAGTACTTCAATGGAGAGTGGTACACATTCTTCGGTTAGCTGTTAATTTCGGTAAGATTCAATAGTCTGGAGATTTTTGGAAAGTGTTTATTTTGGATATGCAGTAAGTAGTAGGTAAGAAAATTGGCAATACTATAGGGGTATTTTGGCTAGTTATGGGGTTATTGGCATTGTTTTGGAATTTGGGTGAAATGAGATAACTGAAAGAGATTATTTAAATCTTGCAGTGTATACATTCTTGTACAAAGTTGATGGGGCAGTGATCACTAATGCTGGATAGGTGGATAGTTAGGTCTGAAATGGAGTGAGGGTTAATTGCTAGGACTACATCAAGTAGTTAGCAGTTGCCAGTTTTAAAATTACGTTTCTTTGGTTCCTTTTGTTCTTGGGTGTAGATGGTGCTAGAAATAATATCCCATATATCTGAATATGTTGAGATCAAGAGGTTAATATAAAAATCACCCAGAATGAGAAGGCTGGCTTTATTTGTGGAATGGTTCATTATATCCTGGAACAAGACAGATAAAGTAGCAAGGGCAGTGGTAAGGTAAGCAGCTGCAGTAGTCAAGTAAGGGCTCTTTTTATGCTTCCAGTGTTGACAGAAAGCCAGTTGGGGTCATGATCATCCTTGTGGAATAAGATAGGATTCTAAGCTGTTCTTTAACAAGTAGTAGGGAGCCACCACCATCTTTAAACCAGGTCTAGCAATGGACAGTCATGTGTTCAATAGGAAGTGTGTTTTGAGGTTAGGTGTATTGGGACTAGCAGTTGGAGCAGAATACTAACGTTCAGAACTGTTAATAAGCTGCTTCTTGTGCCCAGGTACATGGCTTGATTCCTTCCACTTTCATTTGCTTAGTATGTGAGTCTGAGCAAGTCAATTACAAGGCAGTACATCTAGGTTGTCTCTGAAAATGACTAATTTGTCCAATGGGCTTACCAGGTCAACAAATACATAAAAAACAAGATTCCGAAAAAGTGAGGATACCTTTGGCTTGGAGAATAACAAAGTCTTGCATTTGTACTAGTTCACTGAGTATGCTGCCTTTATTTAGAGTAGCAAGTTTGAAATGCTGGAAGGTTGATGTGTTAGGAAGGGCTAACAGGGGACTGAGTTGGATTCAGGTTAGGCTTCAGGTTAGGCTCAGAGAAGGAGGATGTTTAGTATGGCAGTAAGGCAGACAGAGAATTTGAGAAAGTCATGTAATGGGGGGGGGTTCAGTGGTCTTTTTATGTATTGTGCTGTGAATTATGGTTGAAGGGTTGAGTTTGCTGAGTATGGGTGGTGAGGAGTTGATGATCGTGAGCTTGAGAAATGATGGAGGACGGTATTTGTACTGGGAAGTTGTGGATGTAATAGTGATGGTTTTATAGATAACAGACTAGCATGTTATCTGGGGGAGGGTAGCTTGGAGATAGGGATGGTATAGTTAAGATGGCAATTAATCATTAAATTGTGTCCCTAATACAGTTTACCCTTAAAGCTAATATGTAATTGGTTTAAGTATGCATAACACACAAGATCTTTTAACCTTGTAAAAGTTTTTGGAGGCCCCCTATTTAAACTGTGAAACAAAATGCCAAGCCCCAAAATGCCAGAAACAAACAAAAATACAAAATACAGTAAATGTCAAATATTGATGTTTGTCTTTAAAGTTGTTTTTTCAGGGTATTAAGCCTCTATGCACCCCCATGTGGGAGGATGCACCCCACACATCCCAAATCTGAGATTGCTAACCTCAGACAAAACAGAATCTTGGACTTTGTGTGTGTGTGTGTGTGTGTGTGTGTGTGTGTGTGTGTGTGTGTGTGTGTGTGTGTGTGTGTGTGTGTGTGTCCAAATTTTTGGTCATTTACTCTCACTATTCTGGGACTCTTACTAAAATGTCTTGGCCTTTCAAATGGTTACCATTTTTGGTTGGCAAGGTTTTAAAGTCATATGAAGGAAGGTGAGGAGAACTTCCACTCTTCAGGTATTATTGGTAGAAAAGGTGCTAAGCATTAAAAAGATGTTGAGATTATACACAGCCAAATGAGAAATGTTATTCCCCCTCAAAGATATTTGCATATATTCATATTATGAAGCTGGTGATATAAAATATAGCAGAGTATGTTGATTACAATGTTTGAGCATAACAAAATTTGTGGGCAGACTGGTCTGATGAAGGAGATGATTTTTCTGAGCTGTGATACAGAATCGGCATTGCCTAAACATGGTAAGGCCTTGCTGTGTCTAGTAATGGTGGCTGCAAAAAAAGCAATTACTATAAAATGGAACTCAAAATATTATCCCTGTCTTTAAAGGTGGTGACTCTTTGGAATATTCCAACTTCAGCCCCATAGCGTTGCTATCTCCTCTTGCAAAAATAATGGAGAAATGTATCCACAAGCAGGTACTAAAGTGGGTTCCTAGTGGATTTAACAAATGTAAAATAAAATAAATAAAATAAAATAAATAAATAATAAATATAGCAATATATATGTGAAGTATAATGTTTGTTATGTTAATATAGTCTGATTACTTTTATATGAATGCAAATTTGCCTATGTCAATAAAGGTGTTTGAAAAAAATATATGTTTAACTGTGACAAGATGAAACAATTATATATAAACATATGTACTCCAAACAGATTTAATATGCAACCAAGGGAAATATATCTGACATCTAGGAAGGGAAGGATTTCTTATCAGTGGTTACATTTTTTCCACACTTTTTGCCTGTGTTGCCTGTTGACTATCAGCCCCTCATAGGCCAATCAGTCTGCTTATTCCCCATCACCAGAAGAAGACTCATCTGATAGGGGCTGTCATTTGAACAATCATTAGGGGTGCATCAAAGTGTTTTTTCTTAGCCTTATGTTGCTTAAAGATGCCTGGCTTGTGGAGATGAAGGGAGTCTTGCAATGGGCTGTCTGGGATGGACATCCCTCCTTTCCAGAGGAGACATTACCATCAAGCAGCCCCACCTCCCTCCACTCAAGTATAGGAACTGTTTTCTTCAGTTACTTTGTACCAGAGAAATAGCACTTCCATATGTGCTCCTCGTGCAGCCAACAACCTCCCTTCCACCCGGTAAAAGCAGGCAGGCCATGCTCCTTCACTCTTCTTCATCACTGATTGGTTCCTCCTGTACTAGGGCCACTAAATGGACCCTTTTCACCGGAGCCACAGTAGGGTTCCCCCCATCTGTGTCATGGAGCTAGGCTAATCAATGGGTAGAATCACAGGCAAGGGTTTACCTGGTCAACTGAGTGAGTAAAACATAACAAGGTTACTTAGATACTTTCTTTATGATGGATGGAAGACTGATATCAAGGTCTACCTTTTTGTAAATAGTTTAACATTTTTAAATTAACAGGCAATTTTGTGTAGTTTTGTTCTTGAAATTACTGACCAACCTTTTTTCTAAGGAGATACTGCTTTAAACTGCAATTTGCAAGTAGTTATAGAGAAAAGTTGTTATATAAATGGTGGAACAGTTTTATAACATGGGATATTAATGTGTTGGTCAATCCAGCTAAAAGAAATAGTATATTGTGATACTTCTGGAAGCTTGTACCATGGGTTGTGGCTTTACAAGTGACGGATTTTGATACACAGGAAAATAATGCACAGCTAAAAGATTATCATGGAAGTAGCATCTACAGTTCATGCTGCAAGAAGACAAGGACTGATGCTATTAATCATTAAGTAATCCCTGTGTTCTGAGAAAATGTAGCAGTAGGTGATCAGGATTTTTTTGCTGTGGTTCAGAACCAGCTTGCTTTAAATTTTATTACTTTTTATAGTTTATATCTGTAGACCCCAGAAGCACACAGAAAGTGCTTCAAGAAATAATGAGGGAAATTAATGCATTTAAAGAACCAACAGCTGGTTATGTAGAAGAAGATGCAGTTGTAACAAGTACTTCAGACATTAGAGGCTCTCTCTTTGTGTATTAAGTCACACCTTTGGGGTGATGTATGAGTACATATGCTTAGGTAGGGCAACAGTGTCTGACATCAAATCTGAATCAACAAAATATACCTTTCATTCAATCAAATATAAATTAAGAACACATAAGGAATATATTGCTATTGCATATGTTTATGCAGTTAAATGTTTATATATGTCCTATTGTAGTTTCAGAGAATGTGTACACTGTAAACATTAGTATCCTCTTTGTTAGAAAATGCTGGTATTTCCTTAAAATCTGTCTTAGGAAAGAAGCATTTGTGTCCTGGTGTGACCAACTAAAAATCAGCTGATGTAAAGAACAATCAACAGGCTCTGGGGACTGAGTGTGATATATTTAAATGTAATATGTAAGATACAGTGTAAGATATAGCATGCTATTGTGGCAAGCAAGAAGAATCAGGATGGACTGAGAAGAAACAGCTCTATTAGCTGAGCTATAACATAAAAAGCTGAAGAGCTGATACAGAAAAAACACAAATTCATACAGGAAACATTGAAATAATACTACCTATAATGTATCTAAGTATCAGAAAGTATTAGCAGCTAGACTGAAACAGCAGATGTCACAGTAAATAACTACATGAATAAAAAGACAGGATGGATTTAACTTTAGTAAGGGTCATCTAGTGATAACAGAGATGTTTTGACATTATTATCAAAAGATATATCAGTCATGGAATGAACTTACAGCTTCCAAAACTTGCTAAAAAGGAAGCGACTGCAAGGATGGTTCCCATTATGCCAGACTAGTGAGAAGGCATTTAACAAGAACAGACAAGTGGCAAGAATAGAGTCACTCATAATACTCAGCAGGGTTTTCGTCTGCCCTAAATACAAACAAATACTTTATATGATTCAAATTTATAATAAAGTTTTGAAGGCAAGGGATATCTTGCAAAAGGGCAGCAGCGTCTGTTGTTCCAGAGTAATGCTACGATCTGGGTTTGCTTCATCAAACAGGCCTGTTTCAATGTTGAGCCATGATAATGGCTATAACTGAAACAGATTTGCAAGATGTCTTCATTAATTGAAGATGAGCACTGTATATTTGCTGAGGGAAGATAGATGTTTGAAAATACTTTAAAAAAAATGGGATAGTGAGCAGGTTTACACAACTAAATAGAGATAACTTAGTGCTTGTGAGCCTTGCTATATAGAAGAATGCTGACATTGCAGTGTTTCATTTAATAAAAAATGCCTTTAAAAATTAGATCACCTAAAACTTGTGGAGTTGATCATGGTAATATAAGCCAAAAGCCTTTCAAATCCACTAGCATTACTAATGGTTACCAGTGTTTTATTTAACAAAAATGCCTTTAGAAATTAGCTTACCTAAAACTTGTGTAGTTGATCATGGTAATATAATCTAAAAACCTTTCAAACCCATTCATGCAGCAGTGTCACTGCCATTTAGATTATCAAGAAGAATGACACAAGGTTGCCCATTTCCCCCCAGGAGTGTTTACTTTATATTTAAAGCCCTGGGAAAAAACAGTGATGTGTGTTCAAACTTGCAAGGTTATCTAGAAAGACAGGGAAAAACAAATATTTCTTTGTTTATAGGTGATGTGTTCATCAATGAACCTAGAAAAAAGTATCAAAAGGTTTATTTTAACTATTAGTTTTATGTGGGTATACTCCGATTATAAAAATTAATAAAACAAAGACATGAGTAGTAGTTATAAATTTTACACCAGTAGGATTGCTTCTAGCAAGTATAGTATATTAAATGTCTGAGATTTTGGTTAGGCTGTAGCATGGAATATTTTCCTCATACAGTTTATTACGAATTGAAGAAAAGGCTGAGTAGTATTTTTTTTTTATAAGATGGAAACTGATCACTCTGGAATTGTATCACAGGGTAGAAGCTTTGCACTTCCTTGTTCTTCCTTCATTATTTCCTAGTTATCAACTCTTTCCAGAAAATATTCCAGTAAACCTTTTGGGAGTAGTTACATGATTTGAGATTTTGTTTGGGATGGAGGCAAGTTTTGTGTGTCATGAATAAATTGATGATCACAAAGATAAGACTGGTCTAAATGCTCCCAATCAATTTATGTTATGAAGCTGTGCAGTTAAAATGATGTATTTATTGCATAAGTGTGAATATATAGTTAAGTAGAAAATATTAGTAAAGTTAACTGTGACAACCGTGCCCTGGCCCAGCAATCAATGAGCCTCAATCCTCACCACTAACACCAGGAAGGTCATCTCATAGAAGAGAAAATGATAATTAATACACACAGTAAAGTACAATTTCCCTTAAGTGCACACAGAGATCACAGTCAGTCTGGGGCTGGTTGCTCCCTTGCTCACCAGGTTCCCAATAAGACTCCCCACTGGCACAACTATAGGGTCCAGGTCTCAGCCTAACTGGGCAAGCTAAAACCTCCAGTACCCTCTCTGTCTAACCAGTGCTTCATGTCCCTGCCAAGTAGCTGACACAACACACACACGCTTTGAGATAAGTATTTATACAACTTCGTAGACACTCCTGGGAAAGGCTGACACAGATTCTCCAACTGTGCCCCTTTACCCAAACTATACAGTAGTAATTACTGCCACCACCCAGTTAATAATATCAGCTACTAAAAGGCCCTTAAAAGGGTGTCCAATTATTACTGTGCAATATTAATATCCAATGGTAGTATGACTAACAGTCAAGGCTTACTTTAGAGTGGCCTATTACAATAACCTCTATAAATATGCAATGTACTCTAGATCTTATCTCTACATAAATCAGCCACAGGTAGAAGGTTTTAAAAATATTTAATAATATATAATTAAAAAACAAGACAAAACTACTATACTACAGAGATATCTAAGAGTTCAGAGATCAAACTGGTGTAATTTCAAAGAAAAATACCAAATTAGTCTTTACTAGCTTTAACTATTCCTAAAAGAAATCACAGTGCTAAAACTTACATGTGAGCACAAGGCAAAGTGCTGAAGTTGGATGTTCAAAGTCAAAATGCTTTTTAGTCTCTTGTGAGAAATACTATTTAAACATTACTAACAAACATGTCTCTAAGACCCTCCCAAAATTACATAATTTTTGACACTTAGGTTTTTCCAGTATTCATATTGCATCATCTTAACACCTGGTCTGAATTCTCAGGCTACAAACTGCATTATTTAGCAATCTAACACCTCCTCAGAAACTTACAACAATACAAGACATTTCACATGTATATGCTAGCAGAAACCAGAGCAGTAAAGCATGTTTCATATTTAAATTTTGGTCATAAACTTTAGCCTTAAACAATGAGCATGAAACCTTCATCCAGCCTCCCTGGAGCCGAATTTTAACATCAAAGGGTACAACATGCTTCACTGGGCCAGTAGAGTGCAATGTTGTCACATATTTTGCAGTTCCACATTTCACAGTATTTTTTACACTCAAGAAACATGCCTGTATTTTACATTTATTTACAAATGCCAGAATTATATATCAAATTCTATTTGACTAGGCTGGCAGCCTTTGCCCATCTCTCCCCAGTCATCACATATCCCCCCCCCCCACCAGGGAACTCAAGCAAGTTTTTCAAGTACCCCTTGAGAAACATCGCTTGAGAGTATCAGGTCTATCTGGGTGCACCTCACCCCATTCCCTGTCTTGGGAGCCCATCTACATTGGCATTGCTACTTCTACTGAGGTGCTGCACTGACATTTCATATGCTTGCATCCCCAGATGCCATCTTAGCAACTTGGCATTTTGCTGACTGGCTCTGTTCAATCATGTTAGAGGGTTGTGATCTGTCATCACAGTGAATTTTCTTCCATACAGATAAGGCTGAAGTTTTTGTAGTGCCTACACTATGGCTAGACATTCCTTTTCTACCACTGCATACCATTCCTCCCTGGGTTGGAGCCTACGACTGAGATAAATCACTGGGTGCTCTTCTCCCTCTGAAGAAATCTGGCTAAGTACAGCCCCCACCCCATAGTCTGAAGCATCAACCTGCACAACAAAGTCTTTGCTATAGTCTGGACTGGCTAACACAGGGGGTCCTCCCAAAGCTTCCTTAAGCTTCTGAAATGCCTGCTCACATGCTGGGGTCCACACTACCTTATCTGGCCTGTTCTTCCTTGTCAGATCTGTGAGGGGAGCAGCTATGGTACTATAATTGGGAACAAACTCTCTGTAGTACCCTGCTATCCCTAAGAATGCCCTCACCTGCTTTTTGGTAACAGGTGCAAGCCATGCCTGAATAGCTTCCACTTTGGCAGGTTCTGGCTTTATCTTACCACTCCCCATTCTATGTCCTAGGTAGGAGACCTCTGCCATACCCACCTGACATTTGCTTGGCTTAATGATCAATCCTGCCCTCTGTAGTCTACCCAGCACCTCCCTGACATGCTGAAGGTGCTCTTGCCAGCAATGGCTGCAGATAGCAATATCATCCATGTAAGCAAGAGCAAACCCTCCTGCTCCTGCTAAGATATGATCTACCAGCCTCTGGAAAGTCACTGGGGCATTCTTCATCCCAAAGGGCATCTTTGTGAACTCATACAAGCCAAAAGGAGTCACAAAAGCTGACTTCTCTATAGCACTGGGAGTCAAGGGCACCTGCCAGTAACCCTTGGTAAGATCAGTGTTTGTAAGATACTTAGCCCCATCCAGCTGCTCTAGGGCCTCATCTGTCCTAGGTATGGGGTAAGCACCTGAAACTGTGTAACTATTTAATTTCCTGTAATCCACACAGAACCTGGTGCTGCCATCCTTCTTTGGCACCAACACCACTAGTGAGGCCCAGGGACTGTTGGACTCTTGAATCACCCCTAGTTCCAACAGCTCCTGTACCTCTTCCCTCAGAGTCTGTTTGACTCTCTCAGGCACCCTATAAGGGGCCTGCCTGATAGGCCTTTGGGGTCCTGTATCCACCTGGTGCTGTGTCAGGTGGGTGCTCCCTGGTTTCCCGGTGAACATGTCCCCAAACTCCTGCAACACTACTCGGATTTCTCGAACCTGGGTAGGAGATAGCTGCTGGGACATTGCTACCCCTTCCACTGAGGTGCCAGCCCGAGCCTCACTGAGGAGATCAGTCACAAGATCTCTCTCAGACTCCTCCTGCAATTCACTGACAATGCTCAGCACAAGGGCCTCCCTATCATGGTAAGGTTTCATCATGTTAACATGGTACAGTTTGTGCCCCTGCCATCTGCCTAGCACTTCCACCATGTAGTTAACATCACTTACCTTTCTTACAACCTTGTAGGGTCCCTCCCAAGCTGCTTGCAACTTGTTGTGTCTGACAGGAATGAGAACCATCACCTGGTGCCCTACAGCATACCCTCTAGCTTGAGCATTCCTGCCATACCACACATTTTTCTGTTGTTGGGCTTCTGCCAGGTTCTCCTGGGCCAGGCCCATGAGTTCCCTGAGCCTTGTCCTGAGGTTCAGGACATATGCCACAACAGACTCTTTGTGAGACTCACTCTTACCTTCCCACTCATCTCAAATTAAATCTAGAGGTCCCCTCACCCTATGCCCATACAGCAATTCAAAGGGTGAAAAACCTATGGATTCCTGGGGGACCTCTCTATAAGCAAACAACAGATGAGGCAAATATTTGTCCCACTCCCTCTTAAACTAATCTGAAAATGCCTGTAGCATGGACTTGATTGTAGAGTTTAACCTCTCAACAGGACCATTAGTCTGGGGATGGTAGGGGGTGGTCTTCATGTGCTTCACCCCACACGACTTCTACAGACAAGGCAGCAGGTCTGACATAAAATTGGCACCTCTGTCAGACAGTATATCCTTTGGGAAACCTACCCTGCTGAAAATCTCTAGCAAAGCATTTGCCACCTTCTCAGCCTCAATGGAGGACAAAGCCACTGCCTCAGGGTATCGTGTAGCATAATCTACAATCACTAGGATATACTTTTCCCTGTGGAACTTGGGGTTCTCAGAGGACCCACAATATCCATAGCTACCCTCTAAAATGGCTCCTCAATCACAGGCAAAGGCATCAAAGGAGCTCTCACCTTGTCTCCTGCCTTGCCTACCTTTTGGCACTGCTCACAGGTCCTGCAGTACCCTGTTACATCTCTGGAAATTCCAGGCCAATAGAAGTTTTGCATAATACGCCTCTTTCTATATTTTATGCCCATATGACCTGCAAAGGGAATATCATGGGCTATAGCTAGAAGCGCTTGACGGTAAGCTCTAAGCACTACCAACTGCTGTACTCTCTCACCTTCTAGCCCTCCCTCAGGGGTCCACTTTCTGTACAGTAACCCTTTGTTCCAGTATACAGATTCCCCCTTCCCTTGAGAATCAGGTGCCTCCCTAGCTACCTGCCTCAGGCCTTGCAATGTACGGTCTGAGAGCTGAGCCTGTCTCAAGTCTCTCCTTGTAACCCTTCCCAGCTCCCCTTCCACA
Organism: Protopterus annectens; assembly: GCF_019279795.1. Classification (NCBI taxonomy): domain Eukaryota; kingdom Metazoa; phylum Chordata; order Ceratodontiformes; family Protopteridae; genus Protopterus; species Protopterus annectens. The sequence goes on from NC_056746.1 coordinate 1,511,323,066, forward strand.
GGAAGTCTGGCATCCTCGGACAGCAGTGCCTCACTGTCAGCCTGGGTACTACTACTCACCTCTACCTTTGCAGTTACCCTGTCCAAGGGAACATCAGTACCCACAAGCAGCTGTGGCTCACATTCAGTCTCACTGCTACAGCATAGCTCACTCCCTGAAGTAACCACCTCAGCAGTCCTGGCTGCAAGTATGCAGTCTGTCTGGGTCTCCCCCAGGGAACCAGACCCACATGCTTGTCTCCTAGCCTCACTGCATGTAACTGCATAAGTACATAGTATTGCCTCATCCAAATCCTTCCCTCTCAGGACATCTGGAGGATGTTAGTTCCATACCCCTGTTGTCTCAAGACAACCCACTGTTGGCATTTTGTCTTTCCCACTTACTGGCTCCCTTACCTTTGGTTCCCCACCTTGCCTCCATGGACACCTATATGCCACATGGCCCCATTGGTTGCATTCAAAACATTTAACCCTAGCTCCTGGATGTGTACCTGGACTAGTGGCTTCCCCTGCTACTGGTGGATTCTGTTGGGGCAGTCTGTGCTGCCCATCATGGGTTCCTTTAGATCCATGAGCAGTACTGGGGGTCCCTTTCTTGTGCAGGGCTGCCCTGCTTGCTAGGTATAGGTCTCCCTTCTTCCCCAACTCCTCTGAAGTAGCACACTGTTTATCACCTAACCAGATCCTCATGTCCTCAGGCAAAGTGCTAAGGGCTTGTTCCCTTACCAAAAGGTCTGCCAGCCCTTCAAAAGTGGTGACCTGACATCCACTTACCCAGCTATGAAAATAAGTGCTCAGTTCAACAACATATCCACATACATTTTCATCTGCCTTGCGTCTATGCTCACGAAACTTTTTCCTATACATTTCATGTGTTAGCTTAAAACATTCTAATAAATGTCTTTTTACAGCAGTATAATCAAAACAGTAAGTGTCATGCATTTTTGCTAAAGAAGTTACAGCTTTACCTTGGAGTAAGAGGGTCAGGACCCGTACCCAGAGCCTTTGGTCAACATCATACTGTTTACATACCCACTCAAACATATGAATGAAGCTATCAAAATTATCCCCCTCTTTAAACTGTGGAAGAAATTTACTGACCTTTCGTGCTTCTGGGGTCCGGTTACTCCCTTCCCCATTACCTCCATGACTGTGGCGAAGAGTCAGCATTTCCCTCTCATGCCTCCTCTGCTGTTCATTTTCCTCAGCTTGTAGACTCCTCATTTTCTCGGCTGCTTCTATTTCCATACACCTGGCATCCAACTCAAGTCTCTGTAGCTCCAGCTGGATTTTTAACTCCATTGCAGAAAGGTTGAACTGTCCATTCTCCGGGGATATTGCATCTACACTGTCAGTCTGATTGTCCTCCAGGCTGCTGTTCTCTCACACAGCTATAACCAAGGCTGCAATCAGGTCTGCTTTAGTCAGGTTTCCATGCACAAGTCCCCTAGCCTGGCACATCTCAGCCAGCTGGCTCCTTGTCAGTTTTCCATACTCTTCTGCTGACATGCTGCCTGCTCACCCTGACTAACACTAAGCTAACAAAAAAAATAAAATAATTGTGATCTGAATTCTGAGTATACACTGTGTGGCTGTTTTAGAGTACAAAACACTTTTAGAGATCACTGTACATAAGCTACAGGAATTTGCTCTACCTCACACCACTACAAGCCAATTATAAGCTAAAACCTCCAGTACCCTCTCTGTCCAACCTGTGCTTCATGTCCCTGCCAAGTAGCTGACACAACATACACACTCTTTGAGATAAGTATTTATACAACTTCGCAGACACTCCTGGGAAAGGCTGACACAGATTCTCCAACTGTGCCCCTTTACCCAGACTGTACGGTAGTAATTACCGCCACCACCCAGTTAATAATATCAGCTACTAAAAGGCCCTTAAAAGGGTGTCCAATTATTACTGTGCAATATTAATATCCAATGGTAGTATGACTAACAGTCAAGGCTTACTTTAGAGTGGCCTATTACAATAACCTCTATAAATAAGCAATGTACTCTAGAGCTTATTTCTACATAAATCAGCCACAGGTAGAAGGTTTTAAAAATATTTAATAATAAATAATTAAAACACAAGACAAAACTACTACACCACAGAGATATCTAAGAGTTCAGAGATCACACAGAAACTTAAAATAATACAGTAGGACAGGCCTGATTTCAAAGAAAAATACCTAATTAATCTTTACTAGCTTTAACTATTGCTACAAGAAATCACAGTGCTAAAACTTACATGTGAGCACAAGGCAGAGTGCTGAAGTTGGATGTCCAAAGTCAAAATGCTTTCTAGTCTCTTGTGAGAAATAGTATTTAAACATTACTAACAAACATGTCTCTAAGACCCTCCCAAAATTACATCATTTTTGACACTTAGGTTTTCCCAGTATTCATTGCATCATCTTAACACTTGGTCTGAGTTCGAAGGCCACAAACTGCATTATTTAGCAATCTAACACCTCCTCAGAAACTTACAACAATACAAGACATTTCATATGTGCCACGGTGGTGCAGAGGTTAGCGTTGCCACCTCACAGCAAGAGGTTCTCCGGTTCGATCCTCAGCAGGGGTGCCTTCTGTGCGGAGTCTACATGTCCTCCCTGTGGTTGCGTGGATTTCCTATGGGTGCTCCGGTTTCCTCCCACATCCCAAAGACATGCTGTAGGTGGATTGGACACTAAATTGGCCCTAGGTGTGAGTGTGTGCCTGTGTGTGCCTTCTGTAGAAGGTTGGGTGCCGGGCTGGCAACTCTATACCATAAAACTCCACTGCCAATCATGAACGGACAGGTGATCCGCTGTGGTGACCCCTAACCGGGAAAAGCCGAAAGAAGAAGATGCTAGCAGAAACCAGAGCAATAAAGTACATTCCATATCTAAATTCTGGTCATAAACATTAGCCTTAAAACAATGAGCATGAAACCTTCATCCAGCCGCCATGGAGCCAAATTCTAACATGAAACGGTACAACATGCTTCACTGGGCCAGTAGAGTGCAATGTTGTCACATATTTTGCAGTTCCACATTTCACAGTATTCTTTACACTCAAGAAACATGCCTGTATTTTACATTTATTTACAAATGCCAGAATTATATATCAAATTCTATTTGACTAGGCTGGCAGCCTTCGCCCATCTCTCCCCAATCGTCACATTAACCATTAGCAATGCTGGTGGGTTTGAAAGGTCTTTTAGCATATTATACTAGAAAAATACAAAGTTTGTTATACGATAAAGCAAACTGTAGTAACTTTACATCCATCCACAACCTCTTTTTCACATTTTTTGCACTTGGGCTAAGGGTTTCACACCAAGAATGGCAATCACCTAGAGCCAATGTTCCCACCACCAGATGGCTAGCCCTGCCTTGGTTAATTTTCCATACTGCACACACACTCTTACACATGGCCAATTTTGAATGTCTGATCCACCTCCTGCATGTCTTTGGAATGTGGACAGAGACCAAAGAACACCTAAACAAACACAGGGAGTACACACAGACTCTGCAGAGAAGGCACCCCAGACAAGAATCAAACCAGGCAACCTGCTGCTGTGAGGCAGCAACACCACCTGAGTGCACTGTGATGCTACATATCATACCAGAAATGTTAGTACTTAACTTGTGGTCATTTTGTTACAACCTTTTAGATATAGTAAACTGGACATTTGCAAATTTGTCAGTTATGGAGATTTGCCACCAAATCTAGGAGATTCATATTTTTTACATGTTAATTATTAAAGAAGCACTTTTTACTCCAAATAACTTGAAACAAAATGTTTCCAACTGCACGCTCTCACTGTTGGAGAAGTGTAGCAGGTGCAATTGTTTCATTTGAGCATATCTGCTTGTCATGTTCGGTTTTAAATTTAAGGCAGATTTTGAAAATATATTGATGGAGGTAATGCAAAAGATTGGAGATAAGATGTTAACTTTGTTAAAATATGATAAAATGTAAGCTGTAACAAATGAGAATAGGCAATTTTATTTATTTTTATGTTAACAGCCAAAAAGACAATATTAAAGAAATGGAAGTCAAAACAGCTGCTAACAATTTCCCAGTGGTCTATTGGTAGATGCATCTGCATGCCGTACTAAAGTAACATACTTACTGGCCAGACATTAAATCATGGGAAAAATTAGAAGAGAGACTTGCTTTTCCAAGAGAATTTCATGGGATAAAATAAATAATGATAATATTGTCATTAAGAATGATGGTTGGCTAATAATGCAAGTGGGAAAAAGTGGGAAAGATAAAGGTATATGCATATAAAACAATTTTTATTTAATTATCATGTATTTAAGATGAAGTGGATTAAGAAAAGAAATTAAGGTTTGTTGCTGTGTGATAAAATGAGGTGCCATTTAAAGTGCAAGTGAGGATATTTAAGTTTGTCCTCTGTACTACTTAAAATAAGTTTTACTGAATGCAATTAAGTAAAGCTGTTTAGTTTGCTAAAATGTCAGCAGCATGTTAAAAGTTAACCCAGGTGTTTGTTATGACCATCCCTGATAGAATAAGCATTTGTATGACATAATTAATTATACGTAAAATTGAAACAAGAGAATGTTTAAAAAAAATGATTATATATATATATATATATATATATATATATATATATATATATATATATATATATATATATATACATACACACACACACACACACACACACACACACACACACATATATATATATATATATATATATATATATATATATATATCTATGGATCTACTTCAAAATGCTGAAATATCAGAATGCCGACAGCCATATGGCCATTGACCATATGACTGACATTTAGAATCTCGACATTTCGAGTACATCCATAGAAAGGAAAATAAAATTGTCTTTAAACTGCTAGCAGGGGGGCTAGGCAACTTTAATATACCAACTTCGAGATTGCACTACAGTGCAGGAATGGAAATATTTCCATTCCGCACTATAGTGAGATGTCGGTTTCACATTGTCGGTATTCCGAATGTCGGACATATGGCTCTCGGAATTCTGGAATTTCGGCATTGTGAATGGGACCCATATATATTTTATATATATATATATATATATATATATATATATATATATATATATATATATATATATATAAAGGTCTGCAATTTTTCTTTTTCAGCATGATTTTCTCCCCCCGTCATAATATCTCCACCTACTTCCTTAACTTCAATACTGCTAAGAAAGAGAAATGACGGTAAACCTGTATCTGCTCTCTTTCTTGATCTAACCAAAGTCTTTAACAATGTCTCCCACCCTATACTCTTACAAAAACTCTCCAATCCAGGCCTTGAGAATTCCTCTGTCTCCAGTTTTTTTAGTTAACTGTCTAACAGACTGTAATATAGCTCACTGACATTTCTTCCTTTCTCTCTGTTGCACTTGAGGTCCTACAAGGATTCATACAGGGATCTATTCTGTTCAGTGTTTTTGTTAATGACCTTGATCTGGCCAGTAAGTATGTTACTTTAGTACGGCATGCAGATGCATCTACCATCATCAGCAAATAACCTTGATTCCATATAAAAACTGACCCAGGAATCCTTCACTTCTATAGAAAACTGGCTATTTCCCAGCTATTCCTAAACCCTAACAAAACAAAATTAATTCTCTTCACTCCCAAACACCTTGTTATAAAGAAAGCATCCTTCACTATTATCTCTTCAAACAGCACCAATATAGAACCTGTTACACAAATCAAACTACTAGGAGTTTACATAAAGAAGACCTATGGTCTGACTTCCATATTCAACATACAGTGAAAAAAAAACACACCAAAAACCAAACACTCTCTATAGGCCAAAACTCTATCTAACACTGCAAGATGTCATATCGCCACTACCCTCCTAGCACCGACTCTGCTCAGCAGTGGTATTAACAAACATCCAACTAACTCAACTAAACAAACTTGATTAGTGCTGCAACAAGGCTGCAAAATTTTCAGCCAACCTTCCCAATAGACCACATTACTGTTTGGCCCTCAGAAATGTCCACTCGTTAGACCTATCTCACCAACTCACATACTTCGCAATCTAATAAACAAACCAAATGACTGTCTGTTTCTAGCCAACCTTGTATAACCATATAACCCAGCCAGAAGCTTGTTCTCTTCTGACAAGGACCTTTAACATATATCAAAACCTAATAACTCCGCAGGCTGTTCCCTCTCTACTCCCATCAACTGTCAAAAATCTGTAACTCCATCCCCCTAACAGTAAGGCAGGACTGCTTGCTAAAGTCATTTAAACTACAGCTAAAGTCACTTATTCAACTCCTGGCTCTCCAAATATGCTGCACCAGATTAGCACATCACTCCTCTTCACCTCTTCACTGCCCATCTCCTTCCATATACTCATCCTACCTGTTCAGCAGGTCCCTCTCCCCTACCCCCTTTCTTATACTCACTCACCTTCAACTACTTTTGCTTTCTATTTCTAAACTCAATTTTTCTCACTATACCTCTTTTAAGATATCGCTTTCTGTTGAAAATACTTTATCACATTTGAAATGCAGTTCTCCCTCTTTTGAAAAATGTTGTAAAGATTATTGTATATTATTATCGTTCAGTCATATGCACTTGTTTTATCTACATAACATGACTTAGTGTTACTCTTTCTGCTACTGTTGTTTGTACACTGGAGCCTTTTATCCTAGGGCACTGCTGAAAATGGTTTCTGTGCCCAGTCAGATTTTCCCAGCAAACAAAAGCAATATATATATATATATATATATATATATATATATATATATATATATATATATAGATTCACTACATAATCTTGAAATACCGAATTTCAAAATCTCGAGGCTATATATATCCGAAACCCCTAAATGCCAAAAGACCAAAACCGCGAAATTCAAAATCCCGAACGTACAATACATATACAGCACATACATATACATGCACACAACTGCCCCCCACAATCAATCATATAATCCTACACTACAGATAAGCAGGGGGGCAAGCCCCCTTGCACCCCCCTACTTAAGTATACTAACACCGAGATTGCACAAACAGACACATAAAGGAAACTCACACCCACACATTTTACAGTCTCTCACACACACACATCACAGTCACAACACACACTGACACACACTAAAGCCCCAACCAACACACTTACACATAGATACTTGCCTGAACTTCCACCCATCCATAAACAAACCGCAACACCAGAAGTGCTACTTCAATATCTCCGAACACTGGGATTTTGAATTTCGTGCTTCTTGTCTTTCGGTATTTAGGGTTTTTGGCTACATAGTCTCAAGATTTTGGGTTTCGATATTCCAAAAGTTCGAGATTACATAGTGATCCCATACATATATATATATATATATATATATATATATATATATATATGAAGCGGATTTTGCTGGCAGGATAATATCATTTCATATGATCTTCTACCTGTATTCAGCCAATTCCTATTAGATCTCTGGGCAGATGACCTGATCTGGCTGTGGCAGTATATCACATGGTCGTCATACCTGCCTTTATTCAGCTCATCTTATTTAGTGTACAGCTGGTCTCTACAGTGAGTTAAGTCTACACGATTCTCAGGGACAGTTGGATGCTAGAACATAAACACAGCTGAACTTTTCTCCTGAAAGACTACTGTAGACTGGATGAACATCATTCAGAGGTCTCCAATAAAAAGGCAGAGTTTTTAACCAGACAGCTCTGTTGCTTCAAACTGAAGATGTTTCTGGTGTTGGAGTGGGACAGTTTAAGCGGCCTAGGTAGTCTGTTTAAACAAAGAATACTTTCCTTTACTGAATACAAGGAAGTTGTTCTGAATAAGGTGAAGCTGCTCAGAGATATGCCTCCTACTGCAAGTACTAAACTTTGATTTCTCCTTTTCTGAGATGGAATCATAAGTTTGGTGAAGTTACACTTACTGAAAGAGAATGCACCAGTGGTAACCTGCTGAACTAAACAAAAAATTGTAAACATTTTTTTTTTGCCAAATTTAATCTTTCCACTTTTGAGCTTTATATGTGGAGGGCCTGCACCCCCATGCTCTTCTATTATATTTACCACTTCTAAGTTTTCACATCAGGGATACAACAATCACTCCAAAGTCATGTATTCTCATAGTTGTCATAGGCAGAGTGCTACAGATGGCCACCTGTTATATCAGTGAGTGTATATCAGTGAAAGGCATTAAAAGACGACACCTTTTTTTAGTGGAGTTACTTGTGAGTGGTTTCATCAGATAAGTGTCCTGAAGTCTCTGGCTGCACAGCTTCAGGTGTGAGTTGCTTTTGTTTCATCTAGATTACTGTAATTTTATGAAACTGGATTCAAGTCTGTGCTTTAATACCTGCAGCCGGCATTCTGGCTCCCAAAAGTTATTTTATTGTCAGGATCTTTTGAGGACTGCAGTGTTAACATCTTCTTTAAATAAGGCTTTAATAACGCTTGCAGCCAAGAAACCTTTTAAACCTGATTCAGTAGTTCATTTCTGGCCTATCTCCAACTTCGTCATTTCAGAGAATTATTTGAAAGCTGTCACGGGACAATTGGAACCTCATCTTATGGTCCAAGATCTTTTCAATCCATACAGTGTGCCTTTAGGACTCACTGAGACATCATTACTTCATGTAATACATTGTATATTACTGGAGAGAGTCCTTGATTAGAGTCAGCTCTTGTCCTGACTGAGCTCTCTTCCACACATGAAACAGTTAATCATACTGTCCTCTTGGGTCACCTTTGCATTCTCATTGCAGCTTACTTTCTAAAGCCCTGAGTTGCTATACCTCTTATTTCTCAGGTAGCAGACACAGAGTGATGCCTGGCATTTATCTTCTGGTGTGCAGAGTTCAGAGTTTACCAAGGCTCAGTACTGGAACCTCTGCTTTTCATTGTGTATGTTTTTTTTTCTGAAACACTTCTGGAAGCCAAGATTGCTGATCCGGTATTTGGTGTCTCTTCACTATGGATTTACCTTTCCCTCCTAGAGGACTTATTATGTGAAATAGTTTCTGTTATACAGTGGAACAGCTGCTGATGTTACAGGGTTTGTTTGAACTAATCCCGTTTCAGAGGGTTGAAAGGTTAGTACACCAGGAAGTGTTACCGATTACTGATTATCAGCACAGTATGATACACATTAACACCAAACTAAAGATGTCTGGTAAGCACACTGTAACCCCCCTAACATTATATGCATAGCTATGCAGCCTTGAGCTGGTCAAACATCCTGGCCAGACTGAAGCATATGCAGAAGTATTACAGACAAACCCTGCACAAGTAGCAATGTTCAGAAATATAACAGCAGTACTCACATTTAGACCAAATCCTCTAGGCATTATTCATAGGTTCATAGGTTGGCACTAGGCTATCTATACAAGCCTAGCCATAACAATTCTGTGGATATTTCTTCCCACAATATTTACTTCTTTGGACCCCTGTCTAGCAGGGTGACTGACATGATCCCTGGGGTGAATTTCCTATTTCCCATACAATCATCAAGGTTCCTTTTGAAGAGGGCCAAGGAGGCACTCTGCTTGACATGTATGGACAGTCTATTCCAGAGTATGGGGAGTCTCTGGCTCAGGAACCTATCCCTCTTGCATATTTTGTTCCTTGTGATGACAAGGTTTAGATACCTGGAGCGTGTGGCTCTGAGGGATTGGGATTTCTTTAAGTGGAGCATGTCCAACAGCTCAGGGTTTGACATGGCCTTGTATGTTAAGCAGAGATTGCCTCTGAGTAGACGATATGCCACAGAGTATAGCTGGAGTTTTTTTTAGATGGTCAGCATATGGCATCTGCTTTAGGCCTGTGATTCTTTTAGTGAGGTATTTCTGTGGCCTTTCCAGCTGTTGCAGATGTCTTGTGAGGTACATACCAAATGGGGCATTATACTCTATAATGGGTCTAATGAGGGATGAGTACAGTGGGACAATGACCTCCTTTTTTCTGGATGAGAAGCCATTAGTGATGAGGTGTGCCACATAGAAGGATTTCCTGACTGTTGTGGCGATGTGGTTATCGAAAGTGAGACCACTGTCCACCTCTGTCCCTAAGTGTCTCATCACACTTTCGTGTTTAGTGTACTGCCACCTATGTGGTAATTCATGAGTACATGTTTTTTTCCAAAGGGGATAACTATACATTTCTTGGCATTAAGCTTGAGCCCATGGTTCTGGCACCAGGCATCTGTTTCTGTAAGGCCATTTTGTAGAATATCCACATCATTTGGGGATTCAATAATGGCTCCCAGTTTACAGTCATCTGTGAACTTTGTTAGCCAGAGTCCCTTAGTGTTGGCCTGTACTTCAGAGAAGTAGATGCCAAACAAGAGTGGCTCCAGGACTGAACCTTGAGGTACTCCACTTGTCACTTGTCTGGAGCTAGATTTGAAGTCGGCTACTTTTACAGTCTGGGTTCTGTTAGTAAGCCAGCTGGCAACCCATCGAGTGACATAGGGATTTATGCCCAGCTTAGTACGTTTATCTATGATTCCAGGGTGGGGGATGGTGTCGAAGGCCTTGGCGAGTTCCAGATAGGCTGTGTGGACCACCTTACCCTCGCCCACAGCTCTTGAGACTGATTCGAAGAAGTCAATCAGATTCAGGAGACAAGATCGGCCCTTTACTAACCCAAACTGGGTGGGGTCCAGTGTTTGAAGGTTGCCAATGTCTTTGTTTAAAAGTTCCATGATAATGTGTTCGATGCCCTTGCAGATCAGGCTTACACACAATATATTAGTGTTTGTCTCCATACAGCTGTTGCAATAGATTTCAAACAACACTTCCAGGCTGTCTTCCTCACAAGTAAGGCAAAAGGACAGCACCCAAGTGGAGTACTCAATTATACTCTACTGTTGCCATGGTATTGGCTAAGGCAGTAGCAGCGCAGCTGATGTGCATGTAATTAGCTACTTAGGAACACCAATTGGTTATCGGGATAGCACATGTTACTGATCTGTAACTATAAAAGGTTGCCTTGTCACACATTCAAACCATCTGTATCTACCTGTAGAACAGTACAAAATACTGAAACACAAACTGAAAACAAGTAATATACCAGTCAATAACACATCCAATTACTAAGAAGGTATGTATAACATTTAGTATGTCTGTGTATGTAGTACCTGTTTTGTAAGAATTACAGTGTAATCAATGCATATAGTGGAAACAGCTATCTTGTAGCGATGTATTGTTGAGCAGTAGTAATGCTTGTAGTATTCTATGTGTGCACTGCTGTAGGTCACAAGGCAAACTCCTCATACACCACAAGGGATGTTATATATGGGCTTGGAACTCACCAATTCGCTTTCAGCAGCTGTCAGTGTCAGGGGTGGTCCAACAAGTATGTGCTATAACAGGGGATAGTATATGTGGATATATTGTAACAGTAGACATATGTATGGGTGTACAAGTAAGATGAACATATCAAAGGTGGGCTTACTGTGCAGATATGGTTTGCATTGTGGGATATTGTGCCAATAACTGTGTAATGTACAGTATTTTAGGCAGATCTGTATTCCATTTTACATAGCATTTCTGTTATGTTATGCAAACATTAGTTATGTCTATTGGCAATTACAATACTCAATAACAGGATATATATCACTTGTATTCATATGACAGTTTAGCAGCATGATAGCAAAGATAATTGGAAGAGCTAGGTAACTATCCATGCACATAACACATGTAATATCCACCTCTCTAGTATCGTTTGCAAGCAATAGCATCTGTGCATGTGTACATGTTATGTAAATGTGTAGTGACCCTTGTTACAGGGCTGGACCTCTCTAGTATCATTTGCAAGTAATAACAGCTGTGCATGTGTACATGTTATGCAAATGTGTAGTGACCCATGTTACAGGGCTGGGCCAAATGGCTATGTGCACACCTACATAGAGTGGATATTGAGAGTAGAGACACACTAATTGAACTACCAGGTTTGTGTAGCCTAACCTCTCATTGCCAACCTAACAGCTGCTTGCACATACTGTATGTAAGGTAGTGCACAGTACTGGTAATGAAACAGGTTGCATATCATCTTTAACTCCAGTGTAACATTTGCAGTAGGAGTGTAAGATGTAGGAGACTGCTGCCCATGTGCAATAGCCGCTTCATAGGTGATGGCGTACACTATCTGATTATATCCTGATCATATTGATAGTGGCAGCAGAGTCTATTGATACATGACTCTGTTTGGGGAGTGGGTGTCTGTGCCCAACAGTGCTCATGGTCCTGGTGGATATGTGAGTATATACCCAGAAAAGAAAACAGACCTGTAGACACTTGCATCATCTGTAATTAACTATCAGGATGTGATGTGCTCCTCAGAGGAGGATTGCTGCTAAAGGTAGCTACAATGTTTCTGTAATAGCCAGTGTTGTCACGTCCATAACACAAATATTTACATGCGAGCATCACTGTCTAAAACATCTTCATAAGCAATACGTAAACTAAATACAGTACTTGGTACTTGTAGTACTGACTGCTCATACAGGCAAGTCCACTAGTCAGCTACTGGTGTTTACTAATGTCAGCTTTGTGTATGTGGCCACCCTGAGGGAATGTAATCTCTATGCCCTGTACACTGCCAAACCCACCTAATATCACACCCCACACATTGTCTGGGATGCAGCTACAGGGGTAAGCTGGAAGGCAGTCCAGTCTACAGCCATGACTGGACTGGACAGTCATGAGGCGTAGGTTAGCACATACATCTCATCATCACAACAAACACATACCCTTACCAGAACACAGTAAAGGCATCCACACACACTACCAGAAATCACACACATTCACAGACGCTTCTAAGTATCTGGCCGAACAAGTTCATAGGTTCATAGGTTAGTACTAAGCTAACTGCCCTTGCGAGCCATTTTAAACTTAGCCAATTATCCCTTGTGAGACTCAAACCCTGCACCATGCATTTCTAAGGCAGACACCTTAACCATTAGGCCACCCTCCCAACTCCAGTGACCTCCCAAGCTGGAAAAGACAGACAACGAAATACACAAACTGTATGACATAGTTTGCATAATTTCGCCACACCTCAGAACACGTGGCCAGAAACATGCCCAACAGTACTCATTTGTGAATGCAAACTCTAGCACTATGCTACACACCAAGCTATACAAGGGCATACATACTGTCAGCTGACTGTCGGCCATGATTAGCCACATAGCCATACACTCAGACCACCTTTTGAACTATACACATGGCTCTGGCATATTCCATGTTGTTGTACAGGACCTGTGATGCAGTAGCCTGGACAGCATGGAAACACATGTAGGAACTGTCGGGTCTTGTAGATAATGCAGGTATGTCCCAAGGCCTGGGTAGCATTCTGCCATTGGCCAGAATGATACTGCAGTACAGGGACAAAAGGATTGTATTCTACAATTGTCTAATGTAGTGGTTCAATTCAAAGGGTATCCAGTATCTCTCTGCCTGGGATAACATGGTTGACAGACCATGATGCTTTGCCAGACAGGGCCTGCAGGTGTCACCCCTGGGAATCTGGATACTGGCTAGGGCTCATGCTTCCCCTATAGTGCATTCATCATGCACAGTTCAAGTGAAAGTCCACTGCTGTTACAGGGACAGCCAAGCAATAAACTGCGGGTCTCACTACACAATGATACATGTCAGAAACACAATATGGACTAACATATGTCAATCCCTAGCATGGAGAACATATCTGTGCAGTGACTGACGCATGGTTCAACGCTTCGGACAGCACACCTGCATGACCATGTTATAACACATACCTCACCTCTTGCCCATTATCCTTTATTGGAACACACGGGCCGCAGGTGTGTCCATATTCCTGAAGGATATGCACACCCCCACGCTAGTTGCACTTGCATAACTTCAGATGCATTATGCTGAGCAACTACCTTTGTGCCAAAGTGGAATCCAAATTGCACCTTGCGACAGATCACCCACCATGCCACAGAATTCCCAACTGTCATATTGTGTGTAATGGGGAAGATTAGGTTTGAAACAAAAAAAAACATAATAATGGCTACTCTCAACTATTCCATTATGAACTGGGAAGACTCCTCATGTACCAACACCTGCACTCAATGCATTTTGGATTCCATCAACCCCAATGACCTGGATCACAATAGTCACACAAACAGGGCTAACAGTATGCTACACATAGTCAGTCTCCAAAGCTAATGTTATGCTTCGCAAGAGCAAAGTGGTGACTGTCATGGCACCCATGCAGATGGACAATGCATGTGCAAATGCTGAATCCTATACAAATGAACCTTAAGCAGTCACATACGTGCAGTGATTGTGCCATTGAAACAGAAACAAGATTCAACCAAACACAAACAAGAAGGCAAACTGGTGGTACCCTGCCTTAAACTTTACCACAGAAGGTAGTAACTGTTGCAAGAGTGAACACACATGAGTGGAGGTGATCCTTGGTCAGCCTCAGTAAGATGCAGATACACCATATAAAACCACACAAAGCTACTGTGAAACTAATCAGCCACATATTATGAGGCCAACCACAGAGCATTCTATAGCTGTGTCATGAATCGTAATGGCAACAACAAGACCTGCCGTGCTGCACAGCACTATGGCATGGGAAGTACTGCACCTACAGAAATAACACCTGTTCATCCAGATAGGGTCTTGGCGAACCTAAACCGACTACCACCCCCCAACAGGTACACATATTTATATATCATGTACACTACAGAGCCCCTGTAATAACAACTATGCAGGTACAAGCTGCACTCTCTAAAGCCATACATACAGCTTTCATGGGACCTGTCAACATCCCAGGGTGTATCCTACGCAAATGTAAAAACAATTTGCTCTCCACATACACATCATGTTCAATCATAGCTCCATATCAGGCTGTGTATACACTGAATGGTGCACAGCAACAGTTATCACACCCCAAAAAGGGGGAGACACCACTGAAAATGGGAACTAGTGCACTACTACCCTGCTGAGTCTGGTCTGTAAGGCCATGAACCGTGATCAACCTATTTGATGTAGTCAGTACAGATGTAGATGACAGTAAGGTTGATTCACACAGCATACCATGACCTTGCCAGGTCTTAGGACACCATCACCCATACTGTGTTCCAGCTACACTCAGTAAACTAGGTGTATATTCCTATGTCACAGGATTGGTTGGCAACTTGTCTGTTGGCAGAACCAACACTACAAAAGGTGTCTGACTAATACATGCAAATCAAACCAGTGCCAGCTACAGTAATACAGGGTTCATTCCTGGTACTCCCCCTCTTTGTTATCTATACCACACAGACTAACACAGAAGGCATCTGCCTATTGATGTTTGCAAATGACTATGAACTAGGAGCAATAGTTGACTCAGTGTGTGCTGCGGTCAACATACAGAAGGGCCTTTGTGGGTCAGATATGTGGTGTGTGATGTATGGCCACAATCTGACAGCTAAGTATTGCATTGTCATCCCCTATGTTAAAAACCCTGTACCCATGAACTACCACCTAGGCAGCGGTCAACATAATGGAAACTGTGTGTGTATGGGATGCAGCTGGACAGTATTCTTTCCTTTGATAGTTACTTCACCACACCAGTCAGGTAGTCATATGTAACACCCCTAATCATGACAGGGTGCCATTGATCAGCCATACTCAACACTCATGTGACCCATAATAGATCACATATTTCCTTTAAGGGTTATTGCCCATGTTCAGATAGCCTGCACTGCCCTTCCCAATCCCTAGCTCCACTATGTAGCATGCAGCCTACCCTGAATAAAGCCATGTCCAACCCAGAGATGTTGGACATGCTACACTTAACACATCCTGATTTCAAATAAACACATACTTCATGGACATCCACCTTTCTAGTACAAGGATCACAACATGCCTGACAGATCTCTGTCCCATGCACTTTACATACTCCTGCCATACTATGCATCACTGTCCAGCAAAGCTGCACATCACCCCTCTTTGTGACATGGTGTGATGACCGCATGGCAAATCTATCAGTAACCCTGTGGATCAGTTCTGTGGCACTGCTTGAACTGGCCACTGAAACTTACCTGTCTGTTGGCTACAGCTAGGTAACCTTTCAGCCTAGGCTCATAAATGGCCCAGGGCATATAGCCTACTAGTTCACTATGACCATACATGCTATAGTTGAAATCCAACCCTGAAAATACCATCAGGCTAGCTATTGTCCCATGTGTTTCACATGTGGAACACAGGTAATACATGGCAGGATGCTACACAGCTGTACAGTGCCATGTAGATGTATATGGCAAAACACATACATGTAAAACATTCTGTGAGCAAGTCTGCAGGGTCACAGGTCACGTCCTTTAAGGCTGTGTATGACTATATATGTGACATATACACAGCATTAAGGTCTATTGCATTAATGTGAACACATCCAGGCATGTGCTGATAGGTAAAGACACCAGTACAGGCAAACAGACATGCCCACATCAAGACAACATCCACATGGAGTATGAGCAATGTCATCACTTGACACACGCATATATGGTGATAACATCACATCACCAGTAAGTGTCAAATGTGTGTGAGTTAAACATGTCAGTGGTGTTAGTGTCATGTAGATTTGCAAAGATGTATTTGTAATCTTAATAAATGTGATACACATGTATGTTCAGCTGTACTTCTGTACTTCTCTGTGAGTTACTGTGACCTGTCTCTATCATTATGTCTTCCAGGTATGCTGCATGCCAGGCTGCCAGCAAACACCCATTTGGAGGATGAGGTCCTCATCCCATACCTCCTCGACAACCATTTAATACTCTTCAGCCATGTGCCACAGGATGCACAGCAGCGGGATGCCCTGTGGGAGGAACTCCGCAGGAGGGTAAATGATGTTGGCGGCCACAATCACACCTATCAGCAGGTGCACCGACACTGCACCGACCTCATAAGACAGGCAAAACAGCATGCTAATGCAATTGCCAGGGAACAAGGTGCAACAGGTGGGGGGCACTAACCCAGCCCCCTCTCACATGTACTGAGGAGCTACTGGCCAACCTGGGGACACCTGCATACTTCCATCCACAAGCTTTAGCTGGTATTGTGGGGATAGGTGTCTCTCAACCACCGAGCCTGGAGTTGCCTGGTAAGTCAGTACTGCACATATAACACAACTATATTTCACATAGTTACATGTATTACTGTACAATATGTAATGTAACATCATATGCAAGGCATGTATGCACACATGTCACATACTATAGTCTGCTACTCTATGTATGCACAGATGTGCATAATCCATCATATAGTGTATAGTACTGGCTTATGTGCTAACATGGACATTGCACCCTGTAGCTATCACACAGGTGTGAATAATGATTTTACTGCTGTGACACTCCTGTTTAGGTACCTCTGGCATTTTGCAGTGACAGCAGCCTGTGTCAGGTGAGATTGTTATTATTTACCAGGCTTGATAATGCACAGATCATATTAATTGCATGCTATCTGCCATAACACACGTACACATATGTATGGTGGTCCTGTTAATATACCCTGGTCAGACCTGCAATGCATAACAGTAGTTACCCATGTGAAATAATTGAAGACTACATGAAATATCTACACTAAACCTTACAAACTGTCATTGCCATATGTTTGGACAGATGTGAATACAATGGTGGAGGTGTGTTTCACTGTAGGGACAGGTACTACAGATCAGCATTACACATGCTGAGAATACAAACAGCACTGTGCAGAGAGCATATGTGTGCAAACACTCTAAATGTGTTGGAGTTGGAGTATGACCAGCCCACAGGATACACCCTTGTGGATTATACCCTTGCTATGAATGTCACACAATGTCATGTGCTATCTGACATGTCCATGACATGTAGTGGGCTGACTGCAACACTGCTCAACTATCCTGCAAAACATATCTCACATCCCAAACGTACCACCCTTTGTCTGCATAACCCTGTCCTCAGTGGAGCATATGACATCTATGGGTGTATGTCATATGGGATAACACTGACATGTGAAATAGATGGCCATCACAACCATTGGACAAAACATGTGTACACATGGCCATGGAGGATGGCCAGAGAAATGAAGCAACACACACAGTAGAAGTGATGTACATGTGTGTACACCCTGTTGTACATTGGCTCCACACAATACAACTATGGCCTTTGTGTAATGGTGATATTGCAGATGTGAAACAGTAAACATCATACAGGCCTGTGCACAGCTTGTGTAGGCATGACATCAAACCACCACATAACATGTCTTGAACATCTTGAGTGTGTCAAGACATGAAAGCATTCACCTATACAGTATCCAAATACATACATGTGTTGCAATACACATACAACCACATCAGGCCACAGATACAGTACATCCATCTTGCTGGTGTCAGACATCACTGTCATGCCTGCTTCTCATGTGTGTGAGGTACACAGATGGCATGTGAGACATGGAGTACTGCTAAGCTAACCATGTGTAGGCATAGTTGCAAGGCATCAGTAATACGGTTGAAGATGTGCAGGAGTGTCATCTGTATACCCTTCTGTGACCTGTGTCACACATTCTACATTAGAGTTTAGTGTGTATACACCTCAGTGATGTGGGTCACATTCCACATTAGATATGTATTGTATGTGAACACAGTCATGGCTATGAACTGTGTCAGTAACTCACACTGTATAGCAATAGTGAAGCCACATGATGTCCTGCAATGGCTATGTACATCAGCTCAATGTGCAGTATGTCACTGCATATTTGTAGGGTGGACAGATAACATTGCATCAGCTGAAGGCCCATGTTAGTATAACACATCCCTGTATTGGGACACCTTTAATGTACTGTATATTTGAAAGGACATCATTGTGTTACACATGTATGCATGTAATTCAACACATCAGCAGAAGACATGTCATACTACATGTGATTGGCAAGGTCATACGCCACACATTAGGCCGGTGTACTGTAAACCTGTGCTGGTCTGTGGCACCATTGCAAAGTAGGGACAGCCATGTCAAACATGTGTGTACAGCCACATGCACAATGTCTGTAGACTCAGCTCAGGGGTAGGCCGAATAATGTAGAACAGACATGCACTGCATTGGGGGAGATATGCAAGCTAGGGCTAAGGCAAACATAGTATTCAGTCAACATATCCTTCTGCTCATGTCCTCACACATAGGGGCAATGGCCAACACAAAGCATCAGTGGCAGATATACAAAGGTCAGTGATGGTCTGTTAACATGTGGGGTATGTTGCACAAAACATGGCAGTGCAGTGCAATGGTGCATAGTGCATGCATTGTGTTGCAGGTATGGGGCATAAGCTACTAACACAAATGCTGTTGTGTGCAACTCAGGGATGTATGATAACTACCACTATAATTATCTAAGCTGAATGCCATCTGCCATATCACCTGCATGTTGCATACCATTGGGTGACATAGCATGTGTCTGTGTGTCTGTGTGGTATAACTTGTAATGTACAGTTCTTGTCTGCCCCTCACAGGTGTTGATGTAGGCGTGTTGCCCTCCTGTGGTCCACCTGATGTTAGTGTCCCCACAGACTCTAGCAGTGATGATGAAAGTATGATTGAGGCACAGGCAGGGTTGTCAGGGGCTAAATCTGTGCCATTCATTGCCATTCCACCTGTATCCCCCTCATCCTCACACACAATTCTCCTGCCTACTCATACCCCATCACCAGTGGCCATAGAGGAAGGACAGTTGGCGGGTGGTAGCATGGAACAGGGAAGTGTGGAGACTATGGAAGGTGTGCCTGCACACCATGATCCCAGCCAACTGACTGATGATGTCCCACACAGGCATGAGCCCAGTGCTGCTTGTAGGAGGACCACTGGCCAACAAGCCCCTGCGAGACAAAGCACATCATCTGGTGTCACCAGATGCATGTTTCAGGCTGTAATGGAGGCACAGGCACGTGCTGAATGGCACAACAGAGAAGATCTGAGGCTTCAGAGGTCTGCTGTCCATTCTTTAACTGACAACATCCAGGCAATTGCAAATGCTCACCATCATCTTGCAGATGTTTTGGATGGATGATTGGGTGACATGGTGGGAGTCCTTGACAGTGGCATGTCAATCCTCGAGCATGGAATGTCTGTGCTGGAACATCTGGTGGGAGTGAGGTGTCGGGCATGTGGACATAGGTCAGCTACATCACCTGTTGAAGGTCTACGTGAACATGCTACTGCACATGCCCACTCCCATAGTGGCAGTAGCAGCAGCAGTGCAGCTGGTGTTGTGCTGTCCACACCAGGACACAGCAGGCCATGTGCACATGGTCCTGGACAGTCCCAACAGGGACATGGTTCCAGTGGACATGTGTCATCAGACAGTACCCAATCTGGATCTCTGCCTGGTAGTGCCCATGCAACCCCCTGGCAGGTGCAGGTCATGTGGCCATGGCTTGACACTGTGAACTGTGAAACCTGCCCTGTACAGTCTGCAGCTGTCAATAATACTCCTGTGTAGGCCAGCCACATGCCAGACCTGTGTGCATACATACACACACACACACACACACACACACACACACACACACACACACACACACACACCAGAAACAAATGTAGGGCACCTCAACACACACACGCATAACATCCACACATGCCCAATGATATCAAAGGCCCTAACCCACACACATGATGTCATCCAATGGTGCAGCCTAGGCCTCTGGCAAACAGTATAACCCTGTGCATATGATGATGCCTGTGCCGCATCCCTGTCATCCACACCATCGGTGCAGGGACATGCTCATATGGTCTGATGCACAGGGTGAACATACTAGGAAGACAATTGTAGATTAATATTGTTGAGTAGTGTTGACAGGCAGCAGACATACCATGTATTACAGTTTTAGAATGCAATTTGTACGTTTGAAAGTAAGTATCATGTGTAACAACAGTAACAGCATGTTGAACTTGATGTTCTGCCTTCCTCTTTTAGGTGTAATTGCATGTGCCAGGGGATGTCAGTGTTTGCAGTTAGTGTCCCATATGTACATGTTGACTACTCACAGCTCTGTATGACAATACTTACATGCACTTTGTAGCTTCGACATCACAGTTATAATCTCCCATGTTTCAGTTATGTTTACTGTTCTAATGATCCAAGAGCATGATAGCTGTGTAGTAAGCTACTGTGTTCAGAACCATCACATCCATAGTGGGTGACATCACAGGTATAGTTACCTGGAGCGGAGAGGAGGTAAAAGAGTGGTATAGCGGATAACAAGCATAAAGGCTAGTGGAAATAGTGGCTTCTCATTGGGAAGCAGTAATACCCGCTCCCATGACAGGATGCAAACACAGACACACCCACACACTCAGGGATTCACAGACAAATTAACACACACTCTGACACACACACAGTTGCCAGTGTTGGGATGAGAACCCTTGCCTATGTGCAAATCATCATTATAGTACAATGCAATTACAAGATGCGCTACAGAGATTACACATGTACAGGTAGTTGGAATGGCTAAAGATCGAGGACATCGACAGGGACACTAGAGTGCAGTGAGTGTATGTGGGGAGGGGGGTTCATCAGTAGGCTATGTAACAGCAAGCCACACCCCAGAGTGGTCATGTTAACAGGTGGTTAGAATGCCCATCTAAGATTGATGATATCAACAGGGATACTAGATTGCATTGAGTGGATGGGGGGAGGGGGCATTAACATTTCACTATGGTAAAATACAGCCTCACTCCAGGGACCGGACAGCCATACATACACATACACATACACATACACACACACACACACACACACACACACACACACACACACACACACATACACTGTGGCATTCACAAAGATATACACCTATGTCACACACAAACAGACACTTGACATGTGTGAGGTTCAACCACCTGCCTATGCCTTTCTTTCTACACTTCACTCTGTACTGATGTCTACAACAGTGTTCAGGAGTGTGAAAAATATGTGGGATGTATTCCCCACCATGACATATATGGACACACACACACCCACACATGCCAATACTGTGAATCAAAGACCTGCCTATCTCATGATAGGTATTACAGAGGTACAATGCTATTGCATGTGCTACAAAGTGTACTGACTCTTTTCTTTGCCAACTGTGCTGATATATGCACAATATATGCACAGGGGAGGTATTACTGTTAGAGGTGTCAAGAGAGTTGCCTTCAGTGTCACCCTTACTGCATTCTACATTGTCTGTCTTCCACTTCAATTAACAAAACCATAGCTTAGCAGTTACACAGATTATTGTAGGAATTGTTGTAACACACCTGTGAGCTGTCCTCAGTAATCATTCATCTGCAAAGTAGCCCCACCACTTAGCAGTCATGTCCAAACATCTGTCCATACCTAATGTACAGCTTACTGTACTTTGAGCATATCATCATATACAGTTGGCAATGTTGAGACTGCATTGCAACAGCATGATGTACCAAGACAACAGTCACCTTCAAACATCAGACACTGCACACGCATGGAATCTAAACACACATCAATACATGGTACACATATGCAGTCTACATCAGTAAGTGGACTAGCAGGTCAAGAGGATACATTCCACACCTTCCCCACGCCATGTGTGTAACCTAGCCGAGCATTACACCATAATGGATATTGTACTCATGTACTGGTAGGACACACAACCACCTTCACTGAGTAACTAAGTGTACGTATATGCTAACAGCACATATCAGCAAGACACACACACAGCAATATTTCATGTCATGATCCTACAAACTGTTACTTGACAGTTCCATGGTGAAGTCAGGGCACTGTAATGGTCAACAGTGAGCACATCATATTTGCCACACACACCTCATGTTTACTGGAAGAGTGCCAGCAATGTGCTCTGTTAGAGCTAGGCAGTGCACTCATTCAAGCATGTGCAAGGTCTGTGGCTTGTAAACATCTCACCCCAGCATGTTCTGGCTATTGTGGTAATAAGGCTAATGTCCAGACAGCACACAGCATGCATGGCTTGCAATTGTTGACATGGGGTATATGTAGGAGCTGTGGGCACACATGGCTGTACATGTCATGGACATATCACCTGTAACTACTCAGGAACATACAGAGCAGAGCTGGATTTCCCAGAGTCTGTCAATACAGGCTGTGTGTAGGTCCTATGATCCTGTTATTTGAGTATGTTTGTAGGCATTGCATTTGGTGGACATGTCTAATGACATACATGTCACATGGGTTGATGTATGATATGTTAGGTGTCATGGGTGACCAGTAGAGAGGGAATATTACCTCTGTTAACATATATATCAACCCTTATGTACTGTTAGCATGCTATCTGCCATGTGCATGTGTGTAACGAATGCAGCTACCTGTATGTATAAAGGACAATGACAGCTATGGTGTTTTCATTTATGTTGTATGAGTGTGGGATGTACATATCCAGGGCAGGTACAGTTAGGTCATATCCAACCATGAGGGTGTTGTTTACTGGTGTACAGTAACAGTTGACTGTGTTAATGCTGACAACATCTGAGGGACCCTGGTATGTGTACAACTGACCTGGTTACAAATAGTGGCATTATTGCATTGCATAACACATTATGCAACTGTGTCAGTACATGGGTACTTTGCACAGTTGATGTAGGCCTATTTACAGTCCACCAATCGATGGTTATCTTGTGGTCTACCATACTATGTCATACCACATGTATGGATGTGTGTTGGTAGTCTGAGGACAAGGTGGTGGATGTATAAGAGGATACAACCTAGAATGCAACGTTTGCCACTGTCACCTGTATCTGACTCATCTGTGATGAGTTATGTCAGAGTAGTGGTCTTTACATGTGAGTAGCCTTTATGAATATGTGGACACCACCACCTGGAATGGTCTGTACCAGTGTTATGGCCCACATGTCTGGATCTGAGTTATATGGTGGTAGAGCAATTGCACACTACAGAGCCTTCAGCCAGGTGTTCCTCACTGCACAGATGTCAGTATTCCCCATTGTAGGTTCTAAATTGAGCAAATGGATTACAAAAGCCACACATCTAGCACTGGTTAGCATAATTATCCAATGCAATTGTCTTGTAGGTGTCAGAGTGTTGCTTCTGTTTGTAGAACATTTGCCTTGGAATGCGACTATATGGGTAAATGCGACCTAGGTATTACCCACACTCACTTGAAACTTGGATGCATGCGATCTGTGTTGAAGGCTTGTCATTCAGTCATGACAGCCCGGAATGACAGACAATGGACAACCTCATAATTACAGCAGGACATTGGCTCATTGTTTTGGTCAAGCAGTTGCCACTCATACTATGACATCACTGTGAGTGGCAGTAATGTGCTTGGTATCAAATGCCACATGTAAGGTGACGGACAGCAGCAGACATTGTGTATATGACCAATGTCAAATATACTTAGTGTAGTGGTCCTGCTAATAATAACAACTACTAACACAGCCGGGAGAGGTCATCTTGACACCTGCACCTCAGTACCATTACACAATGGGGCTCACATATTATGCTTGCACATGCCACTGTTCCAAGTATAATGCCACTGTCCACAACCTGCTATCAATGTATGCCTTATAGGGCAGCAAGGTGTGTAACACAGGCTGCAGGTAGCATTCATCTGTGTGTCCCAGTTAACCTATTGTCTGTCACTTCCACACATGCATGATTGTGTATACTTCACATATATATATGTCAGTACTTCATGTACATGTACGCATGTGCATCACACAGCAAAGACACATATATCATTTAGATTCATAGGTTCATTTACAGGCCACATACAGGTATCTGGTAGTAAACCTGTATGATGTGCATATATACTGGTAGTTAAGATGTACATAGCTGCAAACCTGTGTATTTACAACAAAAGTCCATTCTGTATATGTAAGTGTATGAGCATGCACACTGTGACCTTCTGTGGTTAGAATCGAAGTGCATCCCGAACAGCCCTGTGCTACTAAGTGTATGAGCATACCCACTGCCACCTTGTGTAATTTGAGTCAGTGCATCCAAACAAGCCATTTGTTTCTAAGTGTATGAGCATGCCCAGTATAACCTTGTGTAGTTGTAGTCATAGTGCATCCCAAACAGCCCTGTGCTACTAAGTGTATGAGCATGCCCACTGTCACCTTGTGTAATTGGGGTCAATGCATCTAAACAAGTCCTGTGATTCTATGTGTATGAGCATGACCACTGTAACCCTGTATAGTGATAGTAGTTGTCCATTCCACAGATGGGCATACTCCAGTTCAGGGCTTGTTGTGCTACAACTATACCTCTCAGGCCTACCTATGTCTTACCTGCAGATGATGTGTTTTGTTTGTGCATACAGGACTCCTACTTTAAACACACAGGTTTACAGCTATGTACATCTTGACTGTCAGTATCCCTGTTGTTGTCCTCAATCTTAGAAGGGCATTCTGACTGCACTGAAATGTGTAATCTCTGTGGCGTGTCTCGTAACTGTGTAGTACTGTAATAGTGATCTGTAGGTAGGCAGGAGTTCTGATCCCATCACTGGTGTGTGTGTGTGTGTGTGTGTGTGTGTGTGTGTGTGTGTGTGTGTGTGTGTGTGTGTGTGTGTGTCAGCAAGTGCCCGAGTGTGTGTGTCAGCAAATGGCTGAGTGTGTGTGTATTTGTGTCTGCATCCTGTCATGACAGCGGGTTATGCTGCATTCCAAAGAGATACCACCTTTTGCACTGTCCTTTATCCTTGTCAACTGCTAAACCCCTCTTTTCCCCCCTCCCCACTGCAAGTAATCAGCCCTGTGATGTCACCCAGCTCAGAAGTGGAACCAGAGTAAGTGTAATTGTATGGGTTCTGTGGCACATACCCCAACTGCATACCACTCTACTAGTTACCTTTACATAGGCAAGACGTGTATGCACAATACTGGCAAGTGTGTGTGTGTTTGTGTGTGTGTGACCACCCTGTAGCCAGGCATACACATGTGTTATGTCTTTTAACATGCTGCACACCATGGTAGTCATATGTGGTGAGTGGCGTCTACAAATTATTACATAGTTAGGAATAGAAAAGAATGGACAGTCAAGAATGACTACAGTTGGGCATGTTATTTTCCTGTGCCACTGTCAAGCAGTGACAGAAGTGGTCACCAGAGTGTAAGTCCATACCCATCATTCCCCCACCCAAACTCTACAATCCCCAGGGTAAATTACCTCAGCCATCATTCCCCACTCCACATACACAACAACCATCCCTTCTCTGGTGAACTGATTAATATTTAAATGTTATAAAACAAGAGATGCCTCTGCTTTGTGTACACGTCATTTCCTTTGGAACCCTTCTGTGTCACATAGGGTGTTCAGATATGTGTGTGTGTGTGTGTGTGTGTGTGTGTATATATATATATATATATATATATATATATATGTATATATATATATATATATATATATATATATATATATATATATGTATATATATATATATATATATATATATATATATATATATATATATATATATATATATATATATATATATATATATAGCTATAGCTGTGTGTGTGTGTGTGTGTGTGTGTGTGTGTGTGTGTGTGTGTGTGTGTGTGTGTGTGTGTATGTGTACACATCCCGTATATATATATATATATATATATATATATATATATATATATATATATATATATATATATATATATATATATATATAGTTATGACAGTTGCACAGATGTAGACTTGTCTATGTTGTTTCACAGAGTACAGTACATTCAATGGTACTGTACATATGAACACAAAGTGACTGTCCCATTTGTTTTCAGTACTGTGGAATACCTGTAGTAAGATGTGTATTATAAAATCCATGAAACATGTATACAACCCAGATGGCTTAGTGGTAAGTCCAGTGACCTTGGTGTGCATGGTCCAGGGTTCAAGACCTGCAAGGCTTATTGATAATGTCAATTAGGACTGAATACGACACTTTTAAGCGGGTGTAAATGTGTTTTCACAACAGTAAGCAGTGGGTACACACAGGTAAAAGACATGTACAACTCACAGTACACTTGAAATGCCCTTCTTTGGCAATCCTGCTGATGTCACCCACCTAGGAATACACCTCTGGGACTGCTGTACCCCAGTAATCTCTGTAGCGCATGCTGTAACTACGTAATGCTGTAGAGTGATAAACTAGTTTGGTAGGTGTTCTAATCCCAGACATGCCAACTGTGTGTGTGTGTGTGTGTGTGTGTGTGTGTGTGTGTGTGTCTGTCTGTCTGCCTGAGAAAGAAACAATGCCTTTTAGAATACGCACACTCCCAACAATTCACATACTCACCTTTGGCAATCCTGCTGATGTCACCCACCTAGAAATACACTTCTGGGACTACTGTAACCCAGTAAACTCCGTAGCACATGCTATAACTGCATAATGTTGTAGTGTGATAAACTAGTTTGGTAGGTGTTCTAATCCCAGACATACCAAATGTGTGTGTGTGTGTGTCTGTCTGTCTGTCTGAGAAGGAAACAATGCTTTTTAGAGTATGCACACTCCTTACAATTCACATACTCGCCTTTGGCAATCCTGCTGATGTCACCCACCTAGAAATACACCTTTGGGATCGCTGTAACCCAGTAATCTCTGTAGCACATGCTGTAACTGTCTAATGCTGTAGTGTGATAAACTAATCAGGTAGGAGTTCTGTTCCAAGACATGGCAGGTGTGTGTTTGACAGTCAGAGCCTGTGTGGAGGTGGCTGTGAGTGTCTAACCACTGAATATGTTGGGGAGTGGGTTTTGTAGTTTTCCTATATGGTGGCCATATTATATGTCACAATGTTCACCTCATGAGGAGTACAGATGTCAATCAGCCACGGGACTGGGTTGGCAAGCCATACTCCTACATCTGGCAAAAGGCCTGGTGAACAAAGTATGCAACCCTACTATTACCCGGAATACGGTCTGAACCCATGTGTCAAACACAAACACACTTGCCTAGAATATCCTGCTATGTTGCTAGTAACTTGCACATTGTTGACAGATAGTAGGCATGGTGTGGCTGCAGAGGGCATGGCACCATGTCCAACAGTACAATAGGCACATAATTGTGGACAATGCGCCTTCACTATGTTCCCCACTGGATGCCTGCAACATATGTGGTGCCATCAAATGTGATCCACAAAGGATATACAATGCCTTACACACATGCCCTGTATGGACAGATGCCACTGACACCAGGGAATACCTGTATCATGCTATCAATGCAGGTCCAGGGTAAACCTGCTGTCTATTAGCAGGTCCTACCACACCAGGTCAGCATTGGCACATCTGATAACAGTCTTTGTACACAACATATGCCAGTCAAACAAGATACACTTGTACATCTCACTGTACATTATTGTGGGATGTGCACATCCCAGGCAATGTCCATATCAAGGACTATCAAACACAGACATGGCATGCATTGCAAAGCAATGGCCACACACAATGGTAACCAGGATGACAGGACAGTTCATACAATACCCATCTGTGTGGGACATTGCAGACACTACACCCCTAAACCACATTGCACACCATTGTCAGGTGGCGTGATGCCAAGGATTACTCCTCACCCAGCCTTGTACAGCCATCTTGCACAGCCAACCACTACACACCCATGAAGCAATGCACACATGCATGTCAGTACTGGCACCTTGTGTCTGCATGTGGGGTATGATGTTCCCAACCACAGTCACACCCAGTATAACTCCCATTGGCATACTGACTGATATCAGACACGTTCACATGCCCAAGCCCATAGAACCTCAGGATATCCCTGTGGTCCATGGAATACCTGTGCATTACTGCAGTGTGTCAAACTAAGTAGTTACGAAGTGTATTTGTGAGCCTGGCAAAGTGTGGCAATGTGTCTGAGTCCCTTAGAGAGTGTGGTTGTGTTGACAATGACATCTGTTCATGTGGACAGCCATGTGTGCTACACCTAATGTATGTCTACTATATCTCTGTTGCAGATGTCGCTCACCAGCACACATATATGTTCTTACAGCACACCAACATGTCAGCTATGTGACACATGGAGTAACTGCATGCACTTGTAATAGTAATGGCTAGTCAGTCAGGGGTTTGAACTCCTGTACTGGTAGGTGTGTGACAGACGATGCATAGGTTTTAGTCTCCAAGCCCTTCTCTGATGTACTTTGCATCTGTCTGTTCCTCCCACACACTGTCTGAGGGATGTGGAGTTGTACACCTGCTCAGCAGCAGCTTGTGTTTTGTACGTGATGGTCATGATCAGATGATGGCCTCTGCACCTATTGCAGTCCTCCTCTAGCTGATTGCATGTGGAACAGCTGTGGTGATGTTCCCATAGCCAATCGCATGGAGACACAGTACAACATCTAGGAACATCATGTTGGTGTTTGCTCATGACAGTCGCTGTGAGTGGAACCTGGATCTGGTGTTTGGTAAACAGCATCACAGATGATAATTGGATATTCCTCAAACAACATACACAGTGGAGAATAGCCTAAAGACAGGAGGGTGATGTGCCAGACATGACTGCAGCATGTAAGTGTAGCTATGCTTCATTGAGACTACTGCCAATTTAACAGGTTGTGTGTGGTAAGAGCTAGTCTGCATGTTTTAAAACTGACAAGACAGTGCTCTGTTTGTGAGGAAACCCCCATCTGTAGGGCCATCTGTGGACTGGTCAGTGTGTGGAACCATTTGTTTCTTGTGTTACTCACTGAACACACATCTACACAAGCATAGTGTGAGGATTGCAGTCAGTACATGGTGATAGTGATGAGAGTTACTGCCATCGCAACCCTGACTGGATATATGTCACATGAAACAGTGGTATGACAGTCACTGTCTGGGGTTCTCACAGTGACATGCCAATAATGGGCCACTGTTCATAGCTGCAGTCACAAGTCTTCTACGCTTTGTGCAGATGTCATGCAGTATATATGCATGTGTTGTGCTCCCTCTGCAAATGTATGACATCTGTTGTGTCGGGTTGATGGTCATATCTATGCATGCTGTTATAAGTAATCCTGAATGCTGTTGACTATTACTAAGCCATATCTGTTTTAAAACTGCAACACCATAGACTGTATGGGATTGGAGGTCCCGGCGGAACCTCCTGTCCCACTTCAGCTGGCCATGGCACCAGGCATCAGCATGTCTCGGGCCCAGCCTTGGACCTCCACCTCTGTTGGCTCTGCACCACCTTCAGGTGGAACCGCCACTGAGGATGGGGCTTGTCCCCCCAGGAGCAGGTCCAGACAGGAACTTGTCTGCTGTCATACAGTCCCGGACGTGGTGTGTAGGGGGCTCAATAAGGTGCTTTGAGGCCAGATATGCCAGCTCGAGGGCAGAGTGTCACATTTAGAGGGTGAGCCTGCCCCTCCTAGACAACCCCCAACACAGCCACCTTTGCGGCTGTGAAGGTGCAGTGGTGGCTGGCCATGGGTGGGGACCTCCATCCCCCTTTTTCCATCTGGGGGCTCATGGGCTTGTGACTGCCGAACACCCCTCCCTGTCCAAGGTTTATCGGATGGGGAGGGGTGTTTGGAAGTCGCAAGCCTATCAGCCCACAAATGGATACAGTGGGACTGAGGTCCCCACTCATGGGCAGTCACCACTACACCTTCACAGCCCAGAAGGTGGCTGTGCTAGGGGCTGTGTAGGAGGGGCAGGCTCATCCTCTAGTTGTGCCACTTGGCCCTTAAGCTGGCATAGGCAGTCTCAAATCTCCCTGTCGAGCTCTCTATGCACCACGGCCCGGACCGTACCACGGGTGACAGGCTCCTGTCCACTATAGCTCCTGGGGGGGCTGAGCCCCATCCCCTGTGGTGGTTCCACCCGAAGGTGGTGCAGGGCCAACAGATGAGGAGGTCCCAGGCTGGGCCCCAGATGTGTTGGTGCCCGGTGCCATGGCCAGCTGAGGTGGGACAGGTGGGTCCGCTGGAGCCCGCCTTCCCATATGAGCTACATTGTAGCATGTGTAAGGCAGATATGGGTTAGTAATAGTCAACAGCATTCACAATTAGGTATAACAGCATGCATAGGTATTCCCAGTACCCAGGGCACCAGATATAAATTGTTGCAGAGCAGGCAGAACACATGCATATATGGGTAAACAGTGGCCATTACAACAGCATTTCATTGATGGCAACAGGCCAGCAATATGGGAGTATTTTAGCATGGCCACATGCATAGTAACAGATGTTTATATTTATAAACCAATAGGACATATTTTCCAACAAAGGTTAGGAGTGTAGACATACCAGATGAGTTGTGTAAATTGGTTATTTTTGCAGCTATGGTAGGGGTGAGAGAGAGAGTTCAATTAACAACTAATACATCCTCGTAGTTTTCACAACATTCGTAGTCACTGCAGTGGTCTGTCCCTTACATGTATTATTACACTACCCAATGGCGTTATATTGTACAATGATATGTTTGTAGATTAGTATGTACGGGACCTGTGTCTTATGTACAGGCTTGACTTGATGCAGGTGTTAATGCAACATGTTTTGAGACTGTTCTCATACACTTTGGGTGAGATGCTAGGATGACATGTATGTTTGCATGTACACTCTCTGACTATGTACAAGTCTGACTGTCAGTTATATGTCATTAACAGCTGCCTGCATTTCTTGGATCATCACACTAATTTGTCAGGGGAACAGGGCAAAAGGCAGGTGATGTGGGCCATTTATTAGGGCATACTGGGCAGACTGGAACAGTTGAGGGGTATGAATATGCATACCACTCTCTATTTAAGCATTCTAGCAAACTCTGTACAGTTGTTAAGTGTAAATATGCATACAGTTTTTTCTCTGAACATTCTAACACACTGTGTGCAGTTGTGTGGAATGATTATGCATACAACTTACTAGCACTCCTGGGATCCAAAGCCCTGCTGTGTGTGACAAAAGCATTACAGTTAAGATCACTGTACACTATACTATCAGGCAACTGTTGTGAGACTTTGCAATGTATTTTGTCTAATATGACTGACCTGTTTGCACTTCTGACATTGTTATACAGCACTTCATACACATTTTATCTGCACACCATATTGTGGGTAACACTGCTTACTATAACAGTACTATTTAATAACTGCAACAGTACAACAACATATAACTACAGAGTAAACAGAAGCAATGCAGGGGTTACACCTTTATTTGCAGCATATTACACTATTCTGTATACTGGTACAACACTTTCTGAGGCTCTTACATTTATTTTGTATGACAGTACATGCAGGCTATTTACTAACCTGCCTCGCAATGCATCCTTTGCAGCCTAGCATCATAGGCTTGCTGGTTTGCAGCACGCTCATCTGCAGCTGTCAGAGAAGTTCAGTGATATTTAGCCATACTTATCCATAGTATACACGAGCTAGGCAATTATTAACTACATAGTAGAAGGAGTACTTACTCAGTTCTGGGGCATTCTGCATCTGCCTTGCTTCCTGGATCCACTGTTCCAGGACATCCCCCCTCTGCCGCTTCAGGTCTGCATGGTGGTGCCTGACCTGCGCACCAGTCCAGGAGATACCTGTGGCACTAGTGAGGTAACAGGCGAGACTGTCCCAGGCCTCCATTTTGTACTGCGAGCCCTGGTACTGGACTTCAGTAGTCTCCTGTCATGGTGCTTTACCAGGAGCCATACCACAAATTTGGACTCCTGGATGCCCCAGCGGTGCGCTCTAAAGCGAGTGCCTTCTCCCACTCCAGCCATTCTGCCTGCAGAGGGATGCTACAACCAGTTATGAGCTGCATTCCCATCTCTTCGGTTTAAGTAGGGCCACATTCCCGCACTTTTCTGTAATTGGCCGGGTTTGTAAAGGCTCAGCTATGGGCACACCTGCATACTTCGAGTTGGCACTGTTTAAAGAGGTGTACCTGTGGGCATATTGTATTGGCTTCCCTACACATAGCTTACAATTACTTAGTTGGGCTGTGCTGCTGTTAGCATTGCTTATTGGTTATCAAGCATTATATTTGACTTTTGTCAACGATGTCTTACTCATTACAGGCTATATATGTGGCTGGTATCCGTCATTCATGTCTACATACACTGTATGGGGTCCTGGGGACTTCAGAACCTTATTACAATGACACCTCAACTCTATGTTTACTGCAGTACTCCAATTCACATATTTATGGTCTGTGGCAGGTTATAGAACACTACACTGTACCAGGGTGAAGACCAAAAAAAAAAAAGGTCTTTAATGTGGTAGTAGTAATACTAAGTAAGTAGTAGTTGTATCAAATATGCATATAATTTTATTAGATATGTCTTTTGTTAGATATTCATATTTAATATAGTGAGTTTAGTATTGGGTTATAATATTTTTTTAATTTTTTGATTGTATATATCTTGGAAGTGTGACTATGTCTTTAAGAAACAACTAATGCACATATATTAATTGTTTGGAAAGAGCGGGAAATTAAGTCACTTAATGACCTGATTATGAAATTAGAATTGCTATATAAAAATGGCAGTATTTTTCCACATAAATTGTAACCTGAAGAAGCATACTTGTGTGTATGCGAAAGCGCTTGTTTTCTCAGGAATAAACTGTATGTTTTTTATTATATCGTGGAGGTACTTGTTTGGTGTTCCTGAGTTCCTTACCTTTACTTACAATCAAGTTCCTTGGATGGTAATCGTCTTTTTGCTGCTGATACTTTTCATTTTATTAAGTTTGCATTACCATCACATGATGGAGGATATCCACGTGGAATTGGACTATAATCATATCCCAGTGACTGTGGTGAATAAATGGAGAGAAGCTATTCACCAAGATACAAATCCGCTATTAAGCCTTGATCTTCATCAACATTTACCTGCCACTGTAAATACAGGTACTGTCATAGATCATAAGGAATTTTTTACCAGCCTCAGAGAACTTGAGAATAATTTGTATCAGTTGCATAGACTAAGTTGGCAAAGACACCACCTTGAAGCATGTCTCCATTTTAATGTTATTCCTAGAGGCATGCGCATATTGTGTATGCCTACCTATGGAGACACGCATCCTGCACTATTGAAGAAATGGCAGGAGCTTAACATCAGCTTCAGTAAACAATACATTGCTCTCCTGATTGACTATTTCACCCCAATAGAACGGGACTTGACTATGAAAATTGAAAGTCAGCATGATAGTATGAGCCAAAACTTTAAGGGGGAATTTCATGTTAAAAAAGTAGATGCTATGTACCTACAAGTTATGGCATTCAGTGAGAGGCTTCAACAAACCAAGCATAGAAAGTTGCTAAGAGATTATAATGATTTTTGTACAGGCCAGATATTTGTTTGGCCAAGATATAATACACAAAATACTGGAATGAATTCCATGGGTGCTCGTAGCACTTTACGGTCTGTACCAACGACCATATCACCAGAGTCCGATGATGTTTCCACCTTAAATATTTCTTCAACGGGCAATGTGACGACCGCAATAGGAACTATACGCTTAGAACAACAGCGATGCGAACAAGAAATGCCAAATAATACTCCACCACCAAACCAGGAAGAACTTAAACGCTCAGAGCGTATTAATGGCGCGAGACCTAAAGATTATACACAAGGTGCTAATCATGCTTTTTTACCCTTTCCAGTACAATACCGGATGAACAAAAGAGCCAGATCCAGCAGCAGGGGGCGAAGGAAGAGGAAATTATCGGAAGAAAACATGGAGGTAACACGACGACAGAAGAATCAGTTGATTTAGTTTTCAATTTATCAAGCCATATACTAACTGTCCATGAAAAGAGCCTCCTAAATAAAGGCCTTTCGTTTGTTCCCTCACAGGAAAGCAGGCTAGCAGAGTTATTAATTGATATATGAACATTTGCTCGCAATGTATCATTGAAACTTTTATTTGATAATGATTCTAGTGTCACTGATCTAAACAGTGCAGTTATGTGTAAGAAAAAGAGTGTTTTTGTTCCTGACATGTTACCAAATGTTAGTTGTTTTATTCAAGTATGCGAACATGATTTTTATCAGTATTTTTCAAAATCTACTAAAGAGAATAAACAAAGCTCTATATATTATAATTTGAATAAGGATGAACAACAAGCTCTAATACATCTTTCTAATGATGAGAGCTTGGTAGTGAGACCAGCAGATAAGGGAGGTGGTCTTGTTGTAATGGATACTATGTTTTATAATCACTTGATGTTTAGTATGTTGGAAAATACTAAGGAATATGCTCTTATAAATGATGCTGAACTAGATAGATTAATATATACTGTCCATGACAATCTGTATGATCTATTAATGTGTAGACAATTGAGTAAACAGCTTTATGAATATTGTTTGATAGAAAAACCTTTGGTTCCTTTTATTAAAGGTTTGCCAAAAATGCATAAGGGGAAGTTTCCACCCCCAATACGTCCCATAGTGGCTGGTAATAAATGGCTAACAGAGAACATCTCGATATACCTAGAGTCTAGGTTGGGTCCAATAGTAAGGAAAATACCAACAATTTTGAGAGATACACAACAGTTACTATGTGATCTCCAAGAAATAGTACCAGCAAATAAAATAGTGACTCCATTAATTCTAGCCACTATGGATGTAAAAAATTTATTCACTACTATACCAAATGATTATGGGATAGAGGCAGTGAGACAAGTTATGTGCAGACATAGTATGTTAGATAAAGATACACAACTTCTCATCTGTGCTCTATTAGATTTAGTACTGAGTAACAATGTTTTCTCCTTTAGAGAAAAAATATATAAACAGGTATGGGGGGTTGCGATGGGAACCCCCTGTGCCAACTCTTATGCGAATTTAGTTCTCTATTATTGGGAATGTCAACATGTCTTTAATAGTCCACAAATGGACAATATTATTCTGTATAGACGCTTTGTAGATGATATCCTTATTTTATGGAAAAATGATGTCTCTTCTTTGAAAGAACTTTTAAATCACTTTGAATCTACTACGAATTTTCTTGAGTTTACACTTGACTTCTCATTTGAATATGTTAACTTTCTTGATGTTACAATTTCTATTAATGATGAGACTGGGCTAAATACCAATGTTTATAGGAAGGAATGTTGGAAAAATGCTATTTTACAATATAGTAGTATGCATCCAAGACATATCTTCCATAATATTGTTAAAAATCAATATACCAGAATTTCTAGAATATGTAGTAATGAAACAGAAAGAAATAGACAACTTGGCGTTATGAGTGATTTATTTTTAGCAAGAGGTTATCCTCCCAATTTGATAGAGACCATTAATAAGGAATTCATTACAAAGGCTAGTACCATCAGATCTAATATAGACAAACAATCTTTTAATAGACAAGGGAATATCAAGACCTCTAGCATAAGACATAAAGTCAGCTTTAAGGTAAATAGATCTAAAGTTCCATTTACAACCAGATTTACCAATGATAATTATAATATTACAGGTATAATAAAGAAGAACTGGAATATTTTAACTATAAATCCTGATATTAAGGCATTGATAGGTAATACCCCTATGTTCTGCTATAGAAATAGCAAAAATTTGAAAAGACTTGTATGTAGGGAAAGATTAGTTCCAGGTTTTGATAGTGGTTAGAGTTTACAAGTAGGGACTAAGCCTTGTAATAAATGTAATATGTGTATTTATATTACTAAAGACACAGACTTTGAAGTACCTGACTTGAATTATCACTATCATTTTAAAATAAATGCTACATGTGATACTGTTAATGTGATTTATCTGGCTACATGTCAAAAATGCGATGCCTATTATGTAGGCTTGACTTCAAGAAGATTAAGAGATCACATTTATAATCATATTTATGAAATAAGGAAACAAATTTTAACTAATGCCTTAGCTAAACATATTAGTTTATGTCATGATCATAGTTTTAAGTTTCGAGTGATAGAAGTAGTCAAACGAAATAAGAAAAGAGGTGACAACATGTTACACCTCAAGAATGTAGAACTTCAATGGATCCTAAGATTAAAGGCCCACATAACACCAGGACTTAATAGTTCAGTTAGTATTAAATCTGTTTTGGCCTCACGATAGCAGCTTCAAGATTAGTTAATTATTTTATAATAAAAAGTGTTTTTGAAGAATACTTTTAAATATAAAGTGCTAGATGTATATATCTTAATTTAATTTTTACCTATACTTATTGCCTATATATTTATATATTATATATATGATTGGTAACACTATGTATATATATATATATATATATATATATATATATATATATATATGTTCTCCATAAAAACATTATACCTTATATTACATATATATTAATTGGTATATCCTTTTATTTTAAATTAATAAATAGGATGTTACTATTATGATAAAGGCTAGAACCATATGTTATTATTTGGCCTATATAAGTAGTTACCTTAGCATTTTATTCATTTATTTTGAATAGTGAAACAGAGACGATTAGGTTTAGAAAAAAAAAAAAAAAAAAAATTTTCTCATGAAAGTTTACTTCTCTTTTTAATTAAAAGTTTTTGAATAGATGAAGTATTAATGAGACTATGTTAGTATTTCTATATGTTCATAGGTCTTTATAAAGTAACATCATGCTTAATTAATATCAAATATGCATATAATTTTATTAGATATGTTTTTTGTTAGATATTCATATTTAATATAGTGAGTTTAGTATTGGGTTATAATAATTTTTTAATTTTTTGATAGTATATATCTTGGAAGTGTGACTATGTCTTTAAGAAACAACTAATGCACATATATTAATTGTTTAATTGTTTGGAAAGAGCGGGAAATGAAGTCACCTAATGACTTGATTATGAAATTAGAATTGCTATATAAAAATGGTTGTATTTTTCCACATAAATTTTAACCTGAAGAAGCATACTTGTGTGTATGCGAAAGCGCTTGTTTTCTCTGGAATAAACTGTATGTTTTTTATTATATCGTGGAGGTACTTGTTTGGTGTTCCTGAGTTCAGTAGCTCTGCACTAAACACAGAGCTTCTCCTGTTTAATGCATTGCAGTTCCACATTCAACACAAGTAGCTCCGTGTTTAGCGATTTTTGATTGGCCCGTATACCAGGTATATGGGGCAATCAAAAAAAAAAAAATAAAAAAACAAACAAAGCGGAGGCTGGCCGGGATTTAAACTGGCAGGGCGGGACTCGGGATCAGGCTGCTGATCTCGGGACAGTCCCGCCCAAATAGGGACGTCTGGCAACCCTGCACTGTACATAGATTCAGTTCACATATTTGATTTGTTTCCCTGTTGTGAGGATTAGTTTGCTGATACCGCCTTTATATGTATTGCTATAATGGCGTAGTGTTTTACTACTATGACTGTGATGTACAGGGTCCTGCGTTCTAGCCTTGCAGAGGCTGGTTATTTTGTTGCTGACCAGAACACGAGCTGTTGGGTAAAGAGTGATTGAGGCACTTTAAAGCAGTTGTGAGCGGGTGTGCGTGGGTTTGCACGGAGCTAAGCAATGCTAACCTCCGGTTACAGTTTCTTACACTCAGCCTCTACATTTCTTCACCAGTGTGATACTCCCATACCAGCACCCAAACAGGCTTACACCCGCTTGTTCCCGCAATTCCCAATGCACTGCATTTGGTGTTTGCATCTGACACTCACACCCCTGGGTGGGAGTGAGGACTATGATATTACCTTGTGATGCCTATTACATCGGATTACATGCCTACAATATCGGGAATGGCTACCCATTAGGCATAAGCATGCCGGTTGACTGTACGGCATCCACGGCCTGGCCAGAGTTTGCTTCATACTATTGGTGTGTTCCTCTTACAATCTGCACCTGTCTGGCTAATACCTGGGAACTGACACCATTAAATACCGACAAGTAATTGGGTTTTGCAACCCACATCCTTCAGCCGAGTCATGCTACTGCATACCTGTTAGTCTATCATCTTTCTAAGGTTGTAAGTGGAATATGTGCTTTCTGTCCCTATCAGACCTCTCAAATGATTGGGGACAAATATCAACTGAATCAGGGACAAGTCATGACAATATCAGGGACAATCAGGCACACATTTAAAATATTAGTGCTATTAACTTGAAACATTGACAGACTCAGAGCATATGCATTAACACACATTTTCTGAGGTAAAAGAAGTTTATAACTCTTAATTATTTCCATTATTCATTATGTGTAATTCACCACCTTTCCTCCAAAAGTCACTAGTTTTAGGAGAGATTAAGAGGGACAGAGTTCGAATTTGAGTCAATATCAGGGACGTCCCTGGAAATCAGGGAGAGTTGAGAGGTATGGTCCCTATTTGTTCCCCCAACGGTTTATGTCCTGTCCAATGGATTTGCTCTTAGGGGTTGAGAGGTATGGGTGTAAGCTCTGCCCATTTCAGAATATTACTTACATCCCCAGGACGGTCTTAATATGACTTCGCCAGCCAACACCTGCACACCTAGGCCCATAATTTATACCCATAGTTCCCCCACCTGCCCCTCCTGTATAGCACTCATCCTTACTGTGGGTGCAGGTGATGTATAAACACACTACTACACAGTGCCCACTCTCCGCTTGTCGGGACACATGTCGTATGTTGTGTCGACCCATGGATTATCAGGCTTGCACAACCTATTGGTCCGTGTACATCTACAACCTGGTTTGATGAATCATTACAGGGACTGACTCCAATGATCAGTAATTTTTGGGGTGTCCCACAAGGGACATTGATGTCTTTGTTTTAAGATTAGACCTGGCAGGTCTCTCCCACTGGCAGTATCCTGCCGGTGGTCTAGGAAGCAGTGGTGTGTTTACTTTTATTGTGTGTCTCTATGTCTCACCAGTCTAGCTGGGAGGGGTGGGTTGATGCTATGTGTTACACGTTTGTTGATTGGACACCTCACCCCCATATGCATGGCCTGTGAACATATGTAATTTGTAACTGCTGTATCATATCCTAGCTATATACACGTGCATATTTACAGACACACACACATATATATATATATGTGTGTGTGTGTGTAACGACATATGAGTCTATGGGTGTCTGCATATGAATATATCTACATGTGGGTATGTATATGTATTCTGTCTCTGTATGTATACATTTGTACTACGGAGAGGGAGAGGTATATCTCTATGTCACTATGGGTAGATATACACACACATACCTCTACATATATACATCTACATCTGGTTATTCCGTTCCTTGCAATGTAGATTACACTTTGCTGCAGTGTGACTCGTAGCAGGTGTGGCTGCTCGTTGGGCAACGCCTCTGCCCAATGAACACTTTTGCTTTTATCTCTGGGGCTGTCCATATAGACCCACATCAGGCAACACCTGCACACCTAGACCCATAACTAGCTACCCATAGTTCCCCCACCCGCACCTCCTCTACAGCACCCATCCTTACTCTGGGTCCTGGTCGGGTCTGGACACACCACTACACGCTGCCCACTCTCCACTTCACGGGACCTATGTCATACATTGTCTCAACCCATGGGTCATCAGGCTTTCCCACCCTTGTATTCCGGGTATGTACACACCCCAGCCAAAATGGTCGCATATCACTTTCCTTTGGTTATATGTCAATTTTTGGGGCATCCCGCAAGGGACGCTCCTGTCTGTGTTCCAAGATTAGAATTCACAGGTGCACTGTGTACCCCCATGGTTGTATCCTGCCTGTGGTCTGGGGAGCAGTGGACTATTTACATAGTTTGCGGGTTTGTGTATATGTTTCCTGTGTCTGGCTGGGGGGGGCATGGAAGGTCATGCCATGTGTTTCATGTTTCTTGCTTGGGCCCCTCACTTCCATTGGCATAGCCTGTGAACATATGTCATTCTTGTGTGCTGTTTCCTATCATAGCTGTATATCTGTGTATATCTACGCACACACACACACACACACACACACATATATATATATATATATATATATATATATAAATATATATGTACATGCAACTATATATATATATATATATATATATATATATATATATATATATAGATAGATTTATATATATAGATAGATTTATATATATATATATATATATATATATATGGATTTATAGATTTATATATATATATATATATATATATATATATATATATATATATATATATATATATATATATATGTGTGTGTGTGTGTGTGTCTGTAAAGCAATGCATACCCCGCACAAATGCACTTACACACGCTTACTGGTGTTTATATATGGTTAAACCTACTTACTAGTGCCTTATTCATTATGACACTGACACTTCGCTTCAGTTCACTTTTAATTGTTATTATGCAGGTTATACAGTGGACAGATGTCGAAATATGTGCATATACAGATTACCGATGGAAAATGGTATGTGCTGCAGTGGGATTCGGAACGGGAATGTCTGTTCATTAGGCAGATGCTCTAACCAATACACTATTGCTGTGCTGCTTCATTTGCATATATACCCATATACTCATGACTCCCAGATCCCCAAACATCCA
Organism: Protopterus annectens; assembly: GCF_019279795.1. Lineage (NCBI taxonomy): Eukaryota > Metazoa > Chordata > Ceratodontiformes > Protopteridae > Protopterus > Protopterus annectens. Next base: position 1,511,364,496 of record NC_056746.1, read on the forward strand.
CCCCAACACTTCACTAACACAGCAGTCATCCATTCTCCGGTTGGATATATGGTGTATCCACACCACTACACATTGGCCGCTCTCTACTCCTGTAGACCCATCCCATGGGTTGACTTACTCCATGTATCCTCAGAAATCCCATACTTTTAGTCCACAAACATTGGTGACATAAGCGACCAATAGGACACTATTCGCAATTTTTGGGTTGTCCCACATGGGACACACATGTCTTTATTTCAAGATTAGACTCTATACTTTATTATATCCTTATTCCCGTTAACATGACACTAAAATAAATTAATAAGTATGACTATGTGATAACGCACATGTTACACATGAGAGCTAATTATGTACGGGTTCGGCGTAATTATTTTACAAATAAACCGATTTAGTGATTGGCGTTGCCATAGCAGGCAGATCACAAGAATGATTTCATGTGTGAGAAAGTCCTCACATTTGAATTTTTGAGCACAGCACTGACTTCGGACATTGTACACACTTCTGCATTTTAGCAGTTTCGTCCCTTTCCTCTTATGCACAACCTATTATTCTATCTACTGTTGAGGTTTGTAAGGGCACTTTCATGTTATTTATGTCTGCAAAAGGAATGAATGTGTTACAGGGAATGTACTTCTACATATAGATGTATGCATGTGTGTATGCATATATACTTATAACAAACTCGCTGACCTCCACAAGGCGGTCCAATTAGAACCAGCCCATCCAACTCTGACATGCCGGGATCCATAATTTCATACCCATAATTACTCCACCTCACCTGAGTTCGACATACACACATACCATCCATTGTCCAGTTGCTATCGCAGCCATAACACACCTCCACACATTACCCTCTCCCGAGCGTTAAGGGCCCTACACATATGTTGCCCCAACCCATGTATTAGCAGGCTCTCCCACCATTTAGTCCTTGAACATACCTGCCCTTGCTTGTGTAATGGTCGGAGGTCCAATCATCCTATCAATTTTTGGGTAGTTCCACCAGGGACTACCCTCTGATTGTAAAGTAGACTTAGCAAATCAACAATGTTACTCCCACTGGTAATATCCTGCCTGTGGTGTGAGTAGCAGTGCTTTGCTCACTGCTGCCCAGCTTGATATGACATACGCTGACAGCGCTATATAATATTGGAGTTGCTGTTGATTCCCTTCTCACTGCTTACACCAGCACAAGCGCACTCATATTTGCTTACTGGTACTTATATATGTTTACTACTGCTTATTTGTGCTTACACCTGCTTACTAGTGCCTTATTCATTATGACAGTACCACTCTGATTGAATGAAATTTCTTTAAACATTTCATGCGGTACTCCAATTCACATTTACATGTTATTATGTAGGTTTTAAAGCAAAACGACATTCATTCCACATGGAAAATGATATGTGCTATAGTTGGACTCGAACAGTGAATGCCTGTTTGATAGGCGGATGCTCTAACCACTACACTATTGACGTTAACGCTGATTCCACATGTTTTTCTCTATTTCAATGATTTTGATGTGTAAGCTACGCTCAACAGGGGCAACGATGCACAAACATGCTGCACTTTGTGTACACTTTTGATATAGCAGCAATACAAAAGTAAAATAGGGACACGGGGAATCTAACTGTGAAAGTTCTAGGGACGGGGCTCAACATTCCACTAAGTGCTTATGTGTTTACTACTTCAGTTTTATTTCAGTGTTCATGGACACTCTTGTATGCTTAGCATACATTTCGGTATCCACAGACACTGAATTACTGCCTTTAGCGCCTTTTTTACAACGCTCACCTAGCAGCGGTTTCGCTCGGCAGGCTCTTATTCCTCCTTTTCTTAAGTTATTGCTAGCTAGCGACCTAGACCTACCCCTGTACCCTAGGTGTCCTGACTCTGAGAGGTAAAGTAGTAGTATTATGATACATTACCTGTCTATCATATTATGTGCCTAACTCAACTGTTTCACTCCTTGTAACCGTAGATATCTTTATATATCCCTCATACTTTTATCTATAACTAATTTTCTTCCCTTGCTGCGACCATTTAGCAGTGTCCCTCCCTAGGCAGCCTCCACGTGGTCTCCCACAATATATTACTGGCGTTCATGATGGGCTATAGCGTTGTAAATGTCTCTGAGTGCTAAAGTATCTTGCCTATGGAAATGCAATGCTCATTGGTGACGTTAGAACTGCCTAATATCTGTGCTGCATTTTTGTTCAAGTATATTTGACCTACTATGAAGTAGAATTTTTTTTTAACACACATTCCCCTTTGGGATACTGTAATACTTGACCTAGATCCATGACTGCTTAATGCTGTCTTTACCCATATGTTCTGTGGAAACTGGTTTGACCGCTTGATGCCTATGCTTACTATATTGATTGTATTCCAGTCATTAGGATAGTTGCTGCCTGCCTATACATTTATTCTAGCTAGACTGCCTGATATCTATGCTTAGTATATTGTTTGTATCCAGTTATTTAGGATAAATGCTGTTTGCCTAATCTTTTTTCTAGCTAGCAACTACTGTTACATTTGTTCCTTGGGGCCCCCACTGTATGTCTCTAGCAATCTAGCTACTCTGCTTCATACAGTGTGCCCTAGAGCATACCTCTGTACTGTTCTTTGTATTGCTAGGATTTAAAGCAACTGTGCTAGTATTGTTGTACTCATATGACTGATTAACAATTTATTTTTCCTTGCTTTGTTTTTTCTTTCTCTCTACCCTTAACTATTAACAGATTTTACACCTGGGTTTCTGCCCTTCCCTATCCTAAGAGGCCCTGTGGACATCTTTTAAACACCAGAAATCCTGAATAGGATTAAGCATCCTCTTAACAGACCGTCCTCCCAGATTTTTTGTGGAAAGTATGTCCTATCATTGTACTGCTTAGCTTTACTCACTAGGACATTTTCTACTTCCCTGCCAGGTAAACCAGCAGCCCCCCCCCCTCTAGATTGGCCTTTTGTTGGTCCCATCTCCTTCACTCCCTATTGCCTTTAGTCCATACAATCCTCTCTCTCTACCCCGTTTCTAGTTCTCTTATCTTGGTTAACCCCCTGCTTGCTCTGTCTGATACTGTTTCCTAACCTGGCCACTAGGTGGCGCCCTTCTTACCATAAATTATACTACTACATTTTCTGAGTATCCCACTGCAAATCCTACTGTCCTTTCTTGTTCCATAGTCTACCTTTACCACTTACTATTTCTCTCAGGAGCAACTCCTCTATTTTACCCAGCACTATTTCATTTACCCCCCACTTACCATTCAATCTCCTCAAACTCTATACTGCTGAGCTCACCCTTACCATTACACCTGTTTCTCTCTTCTTGCCTGATTGTTTTCTGCAACTTTTGTCCTGTTCTTCCCCGCTCCGTTCGCTACGCTCACTCCGCTCCCCACCCTACCCCCAATTCCCACCCACCCCCAGAGGTCCTACCTTTAAACTTACTTAGACACACCCCTACTTATCAATTTACCTATCTCTACTTCCTGCACATCTACCACTTAACTCCTTACTCATATAACCACACCCTCTCTCGTCTAGCAAATCCATACTAACTTACCCTATTATTTTACACCGTGAAGTCCTATACTTACTAACCTTTCACTCTATAAAAATTATGCCTTTAACCCTTAAATCAATCATTCCTCTTCTCCTACTTAACATCCTGCATTACTACTACACTCTTACCTCCTACGAACATCTTAGGCTTAGCCAAACTCCTGTAGTAGCCAAACATAGTACAACTACACTTCCTCTACCTGACAAAACCCATATTAATATACTTTCAACCAGTCCCTACCTTCCCCCTCGCTACCATAAAGTACACCATTATAGACTCACAACCTCCAAACGGTTCTATCTAATACCCATCAAATACACAAATATCTTTCAAACCACACAAACACTTTTATTGATACATGGGGACATCCACCCTAACCCAGGTCCCAACACCATCCTCAATCCCACTCCTTCAAACCACATAGCTAACTCTACTAGCACACCCTTCTCCACTGACTCCCTCTCTATTGTTCACTTAAATATTCGTAGCATTAATAACAAATTAACACAACTCCATGCCTTAATTGATTTCTATGCCTTTGATATCCTCTGTCTCACAGAAACCTGGCTTAAACCCACTACCAAAGACAATGAATTTACTCCCCCAGGCTATAGCACCTTAAGGCTAAATCGTCTTAATAAAAAGGGTGGAGGAGTGGCCATCCTATACAAATCTCAACTTCAGGTAGCCTTAATTAACTCCTTGCCCCCCTCCCCAGCAAATGCTGAAATACTTTGCACCAAACTCCAAGTTAATAAATCCAAAGCTATAAACATAATATGTTCCTACATCCCCCCAGGTAAGAACATCAATACCCTGGAAAATATCCTTAGCTGGGCCTCCTGTAGCTTTCCCCAAGAAACCATACTCTTAGGTGATTTCAACATTGACTGGAACTCCTGCAAATCCCCCTCACCCTCCATCCACCTTAATCTCTTTAACTATCATCAAACCATCAACTCCCCTACTAGAATAAATAAATCCACCCACAAACAAACCATTCTAGACTGGATATTGACCAACAACAATCCCCTCTCCTATAAAACAGGAATACTCCCTGACAATATCAGTGACCACCTCCTTACCTTTATCACTAAACAGAAATTCAACAATCCCAAACCAACTACTTATCGTACCAAACACAACAAAACAGACTTCAACCTAGCATCCTTTCAAAATGAACTCAAGGAATACAACTGGTCTACTCTAAAATACCTCCCAATAGATGAGGCTGTAACCCATTTCAACAATACCTTCCTACAAATTCTAAACCAACATGCTCCATCCCGCTTAGTCAGAGTCAAATCCAAAGCAGCCCCATGGCTCTCTAAAACAACTAAACAAACTATGCGAGCTAGAAATAAACTATGGTCTAAATGGAGGTCCACAAAAAATCCAATTGACCATCAAAACTTCAAACAGCTGAGAAATAAAACTAAGAAGCTTACCATTCAGGACAAGAAAAACTACCACCTTCAATACCAACAAAACCAACACCAAAACCCAAAACAATTTTGGTCAGGAATAAACAAACTACTCCACCCAGGTAATACCAAAACACCTACCCCAGATAGCCTAGCACAAACCCAACCTAACATAATAGCCGACACTTTCAACAACTTTTTCTCTCAGACAGTCACCTCACTTGCAAGTACCATGACTCCCCCCTCAACCCTCCAAACTACCCCCACTCAAAACAGCACACACATGCTAAAGTTTAATACTGTCTCAACAACCTATATACACAAGCTACTATCTAAACTCAAACCCTGCACCCCTTCTGCAGATAAGCTTCCAGCTGAATATCTGCAACTAGCTGCATCAGAGATAGCCTACCCAGTCTCCATCTTAATAAACAGAACCATAACTGAATCCAAAATCCCATCCTGTTGGAAAATCTCCCATATTATTCCCCTCCATAAAGGAGGAAACTCCAATGAACTCTCCAATTTTCGGCCTATTGCCCTTCTATCTCCTCTATCCAAAATAATGGAACGCTGCATTCACCATCAACTTCTACATTACCTCTTAAATAACAATTTGCTTGTAGACTCACAACATGGTTTTAGACCCTACCACAGTACTTCAACTGCCCTTCTCTCCTTCACTGACTCTATCAATAGAAACCGCAACAACAACCTGTTCTCCTCTGCAATATTCTTAGACCTCTCAAAAGCATTCGATATGGTCAACCATAAACTTCTCCTCGATACCCTACAATCCCTCTCACTAGATTCACAGGCATTACAGTGGTTCAACTCTTACCTGACTAATAGAAAACAAGCAGTCCTCTGGGACAGTCATCTATCCTCTCAACTCCCAGTTACTATTGGCGTCCCACAAGGATCCATCCTAGGTCCCCTACTTTTCTCTATTTTCATAAATAACCTGCCCACTTCCCTCCCTACATCCACTTGTATACAGTATGCAGATGATTCCACTCTCATCTGCTCTGCTTCGTCCCCAGCACAACTCCACTCCGCTACCCAGGTGGTCTTCACTGCAGCAGAAAAATGGTTCCAACATATCTGTCTCCTCCTAAACCCCAAAAAAACCAAACTGCTACTTTTCACCCCTACCTCTAAATCCACCCCTATCACTTTTTCCATAGTATCATGCAATGGCACTGTCATCCAACCTGACTCTTCCACTAAGCTGCTAGGCATAACCATAGACAATCAGCTAAATTTTGACTATCACATTGACTTAACTATCAAGTCAGTCAATAAAAAGATGGGTGCCCTTTACAGACTTAAGCCCTTCCTTACTGCTACTTCCCGAGTGACTCTCGCCCAAACTCACCTCATTTCTACATTATTGTATGCCTCTCCTTCCTTTATCAATATATCTAAAGCTAATCTTCAAAAACTGAATACCGCCTACCACAGTATAGCCAGATTTGCCACTGGCTCTCTATTCCAAACTCATCACTGTCTTAACTTAAAGAAACTAAACTGGCTTGAACTTCCTAACCTAATACTACTACAGCAGCTAATCATCACTTTTAAAATTCTACATCACCCTTCCAACACACCCATACTAAATAAACTCATCACTCCTTATAAAAATCTCACTACACTTAGATCAGCTAACAAGCTACTAGTTACTACTTTGAAATCTCATAATAAATCAGGTGATTCCTTATTTGCAAACACTGTTGGTTCTTACTGGAATAAACTCCCCATAGAACTGACCTCCCTAGGCTCATGTCAGCTTTTCAAAAAACAGATGAAAACTCACCTAATAACTCACTGGCTATGCCCTTGCTCCAATCCTGACTGACCTCAGCAAACTTATTACTCTCTTCAGTCTGCACTTGTGCACTTTTGCTCTTCTGTTCTAACTTAAACTGACTTCCACAGTCCCTTTATTTACCTCCATTCTTCTGTTCTTAGTTCTTTTTGACTCCCCTCTGACCACTCTGATTTTCTGTCTCTTGCTTCTTTTAGCTGACCTCCTATAATCCTGTTACCTCTTACATTTCCTCACTAACTTTTTTTCCCCCTCTCCTTCTCCTACTGCTTGTTCCTTAACCTCACTAAGTCCAGAATTCCTGTACCTAACAGTAGCTGTACTTTATTATTCCTTTCTCTTTACATCATTTCTTCCTTTATACTTTCTTTAACCTTTTAAAATCTTTTACACTACTAACCTGCATGTTTAACACTATATATTAACCACTTTCATACTTACAACTAATACCTACTTGTTGTCATGACTAGCTACTATTGATATTTTTCTACTTTAAATTGTTTTGTGGATACTGAAGCTTTTCTCCTCAGTCCCTGACTGAATTTTGATTGTCATCTAGTCAGAGTTGTACATGAAAAACGTATTTGTATTTGTATTTTGCCGTATTATACTATGTTAGTTTTAGTTTTATTTGTATAGTTAGTATTACTAGTGACTTTATAAACTGTAGTGTATTAGTTCTGATAGTGGAGCTTTTCTCCTCGGGCCTCTGCTGAAAATGGACATGTATCCAGCCAGACTAGCCCGGTTAACAAATGTAAAATAAATAAATAAAATAAAAACTATTAGAGGCAGGCTCTAATAGTAAGCATAGTAGGTTGTGCAACTGTGGAGGCATGTTTACGCCTCCGCAGAGCACATGTACATGCCCCCCCCCGCACTCGCACACATTTCCTGTGCACGTCGAGGGTGCGGCTGCGCACCCTCATAAATATTCATATGGCGCTGCTGCTCCAACTGTTATGAGGACACTCGGTGCAAGGCTAAAACCGTCCTTGCGCTGAGCTTCATGAATCCTTGGAAGTGAAAATGTATGGGAGTTGGCCCTTGTGGCAGAGCTTCTGCAGTATCAGGATCACATATAGTGATGAAATGCACTGCTCTGTGAGGATGTTAGTGAGTGAGTGAAAGTACGCATGCATACACACACTAGCTCCTTGCTAAGTCTTTTTCTTTTTGCAAAGGAGAAAGCTCTCCTGCACTCCCATACCATGTGTTAATTATCTATTCCAGGTTCAAGTAGCTTTTTGTTCTTTGAACCTAGTTTGGGGCCTCAGTCAGTCTTGTAGCTACTTTTACATTTGCTGCAGGACTGTGACTTACTGCCAGATTTCAGCCTCATTTAATCATTTATAAATTTCTGCATAGTCTGGTGCCTTAGTCTGTGATGGGATTGTGGTAGTGGCAATATTCTGAATTCTGCTCCAGGACATGTGTTTCAGTACCTTTTATAGCTATATGTACCTGCTTATAGTTGCAGTCCAGTAGTCTGGTCCTTTACTCTGTGGTGGGATTCCAGTTGTAGAAGTATTGCAAATTCTGCTCCAAGATTTGTGTTTCAGTACTTTTTATACCAGTATATATCTGCATAAAGTTGCACTCTAGAGCTCCAGTTTGAATTTTTCACAAACCTTTCCACTGTTCTCTTCTTGTGCTTTTAAAAGGCTGTGTGTCTGTCTTCTGCCCTTTATTGAAAACTGACTTACAAAGTCCCTTCTTCCCCTCTTTCATTGTTATTGTCAATTGTGTAACCTTTTTAAGTACTTTCCCACCTATTATTTTCCATATATCCATAATACTAAGTGCCCACCCATCAAACCAGTACTGCACTTGAGTAAAGCTCCCTTACTACAAATTGTCTCTTGTTCATTTTCCCAGAGCTCCCACATGCTTGACACCATCGCCAGACTCTTTTTTTTTTCTCAAAAAATTTTTTATTAATTATATGAATAGCAAGACAATTAAAAGATTATACATAACAAGAAGGCATAAATGAACATATAACGATTCATCTAGTGATAACAACCTTCATGAGATTTTGATAAGTTATTTAGAAATAAAACATACACCATATGTACACTATATACAAGTTAGGCAACCTGAGAGAAAAAAAAAAAAAAAAAAATATTTAACATTAACTATTTAATATGTTTAGAACCTTTTCTAACACAACCTTTCTAATAGCTTTTTTTTTGGACTTCCACCTAAGTATCTTTGAGCATCAATAAATTTAAAAGCCATTTTCTGGAAAGTAACCCATTTTAATTTAGAGCGATCAATCCAATTTTGTATTATATAAAGTTTTAGTAATGAGCAAATAAAAATGATAACATGAATATCAACTTTTGAAAGATGAATCAATGGAATATGTAGAATAGCAAATTCCCACTTCAACGTGGATTTTGATATCCCATTTTCTGCAGTCTGACTTTCAAAGATGTCCACAATCTGTGAGAAAAATGACAATACCATAGAATATGAAGGAGGTCTGCTTGGGGATGAGAACAGCATGAACACGAAGGGGACTTATTTGGGTTAAATTTGTTTAATTTGATTGGGGTAAAGTAGGCATCATTATTAATCATTAATTGTGTGTATGCTAATTTTTTAAAAGGGATAAATTCCTTAGTGTGTCTAATAGCCAGGACTTTCTGAGATTCTGACAATTGGGAATTATAATTCAACCAAACATTAGATAAAAGACAGTTGTGGTCCATCATTAAAGAATTAATTAATTTATATGAGTTTGAGAGGATTTTATCAGATGATGAAAGTATTTTGAAAATCGTGTTAAGGTTTTTCAATTGTGAGTCTATGGGGACCAGAGATACAAATTTGTTTTTAATTATTGCTCTTAGTTGTGTAAGAATTGGTGAGTAATTCCAGTTTACTTTCAATAACTTACGCCAGTCAGATAAAGGCAAGTCAAGATATTTCAAAACATCTCCTACTTTTAGATTTTTAATTAAAGGATAGTTTGTTAAGTTCAAAAGTTTATTGTCCAATAATATATTTGGGTTTAGATGAATTGGCTGAACATAGTGCGAGATCTTTTCTAGTTTACACATTTTGAGTAAGGTTTGGAAATCTCTAATCTTTTGTTTAAATACTGTAGATATATTTTTAATAAATAAACTATCCAGAGAGATAAAGGGAATAGCTTCAGGATTTAAATTATTAGAAATGACATAATTATACCATAATTTTATCCATAAAGAGTGATTTGAATAAGAAGTGTTATTGAATTTAGAGATAGTAAGAAGTTTATTGGATGAGACAATCAAATAATAGAGATAAAGATTAGGTAAACCCAAACCTCCCTTGTCCTTCGAAAATGCCAATCTAGAATAGGAAATTCTAACAGATTTAGGGAACCATATGAATTTTGCCAAAGCTTTATTTACAGACTCAAAAATTTTTTTTGAAATTATCTGATCAGATGATGAGAATTGGTAAAGAAATTTAGGCAGAATATTCATTTTAATAATGGCCACCCTTAAAAGAAATGAAAGGTTTAGATGCTTCCATCTGTCCATATCAGACAATATAGAGTTCCATAATTTATTAATATTATTTTGAAAGGAAGATTTATTATTGTGTTCTAAATTGATTCCTAAATATTTTATATTATAAGTAAACTGAAAATGATCGTCTGGAAACAAAAAGATTTGTGTGCTAAATGATTTAAGGGAAAAATATGAGTTTTTGTAGAATTTAAAAGATAGTTGGAAACCAAAGAAAAATAATCAATAGAATTCATTATTTTTCTGTAATCAGATAATGGAGTTTGAAAGTAGATTACTAAATCATCCAAAAAGCAGAGAAATGAATATTAGTATTAAGAATTCTAGGATGTTATGAAAAGTATTTTGAGTAATAAACAATAGCAAAGGTTCTAAGTAAATGTTGAAAAGAAAAGGGGACAATGGACAACCCTGTCTTGTTCCTTTAGTGATCTTTATCGGAGCAGAAAATTTACCATTAATGTATAGTCTAGTAAACATATTCTTGTATAAAACTTTTAAAAATTTATAAAGAATAAGGGAATATTAAAACATAACATAGTTTGAAATAGAAAGTTCCAACATACTCTGTCAAAGGCATTTGATGCATCTATAATCAAAGCATATATAGGGTTTGGATTTTTCTTAATGAGATGAAGTATAGTCTCTAAAGATAGAGTATTATCCCAAGCATGTCTCTGAGACATAAAACCTGAATGATCTGACGAGATAATTGAGGGTAAAATCCGTTTCAATCTGTTAGCCAGAATAGATGACAGAATCTTAATATCCACGTTAATTAAAGAAATGGGTCTATAATTTACTGGGTCAGATTTATCTTTATTATTTTTTAGAATTAGAATGGTTTTGGATGTGTTCCAATGAATATCTGAGATATCATTAACTCTTATATGATTGTAAACTTTAAATAGAAAGGGAAGAACTACCAATTTGAAAGTTTTGAAAAATTCTGGAGTAAAACCATCAGGTCCCGGAGATTTACCCAATTTAAGATTATCTATTGAATCCGAGATTTCTTGTACCGATATAGGGGTAGAAAGTAGTTTTGCTGATTATCATTAAGTTTAGGGAACTGCAAAGAGTCTAAAAGAGTTTTGAGTGACTATCTTTAACAGAATTAGAAGAACCTGAATATAACTCAGTGTAAAGAGAGGTGAAAAGTTGAATAATCTCTTCATCAGTATTATATAATCTGTTATTATAAGATAAAGATGTAATATTTGGATTTCTGAAGTTAACTTTAATAATTCTCGCTAACAATTTAGATGGAACCTGGGCCCACTCTGAATATGAAGCAAGTAGCTTTTGTTCAGCTAAGGAGAGGTTATTTTGGTGAAGCAGAATTAAATCTTTCTGACAATCAAAAATTTGTTTTTCTAAAGTAGCATCATAGTTCAGACTAAGATGATTTTCCAACGAAGAAATTCTTGATTTTAAGAATTCCTCTTTCTTAAAGTATTGTTTTTGAAAAGCAGCTTTACTAATAAATAAACCTCTTAATCTTGCTTTACATGCAGCCCATTGTATGTCATAAGGAATGTCTGATGATTCAAGACTATTCACCATTTCATTTAGGATTTCTGAAGCTTGTTTGCAAATATCTTCATTTGACAATAAGTTATTATTTAAGGTCCACTTATTAAACATAGTTTTATTTTTGATATTGGGTTGTTCAATTTTAGTGAAATTCTTGAGTGATCCGAAAAGAATCTGGGTTCTGTAGTAAAGTCCACAATATATTTTGAAATATAATCTGAAATTAGAAAGAAGTCTAATCTGGACCACGAATGATAGCACTTAGAATAATAAGTATATATATCATTCTTGTTTATATTTTTAACAGTGCAGAGGGGATCTATTAAATTATATTCTGTCATCAAATCATTTATAGCCAGAGTAGATTGAAGATTATAGGTGACAGTGGAGCTGAACGATCAATTACAGGGTTTATAACTGCATTCCAGTCACCACCCACTATAATATGATGATCCTTATAGGATGCAAGAATATTGTAAATTTTAAAATGAACAAATGTTGTGAATTACATGGGCCATATAGATTTAAAATTAATAAGGGTTTGTCCAAACCAGCAATAAAAGCGTAAATAAGCACCACCTCCCTCATCATCAAATTTCTCATCAATAATATTCCCAATGAATTTTTGTTTAATGATTATAGCTACACCTCTGGAGTTAGATGAGTCACCTGAAGCTATAATCTTTTTGATCCATTTTTTTTATCTCTTTATTCCAATCAATACGTGAAATATGGGTCTCTTGAATAAAACAAATGTTAGCCTGTGATTTAAAGATCATATGAAATAATAGGGACTTTTTCGCTTTATCTTGAATGCCTCTAACATTCCAAGAATCTAAAATTATGTCAACAGGCATATTCTACAAGTATAATCATTATTGATGCTATAAAAGTGAACTCAAGGTGCAAATCCAACACAGCATTAAAAAGAAGAAGAAAAAATATAAAAGAAAAAACAATCTTTAAGTATTCAAGCAAGTCATCAAATAACATTTGTTGAAAAAAAAAGAAAAAAGGTTTTTTAAGAACCATGAAATGTATAATAATAACCTTTATCCTAACCCTAGTGCCTACCCACCAATACCCCTGTGATAAAGGAAGAGCAGAAGAACATGAAAAAAACATTGTAATTATAGATAATAATAACCTCAAGTTAGAATACAAATTACTCAAAGGAAGCCTAACATAACATAAAGTCAGAGTAATACTACTAAAAATATATACAAAATTAACTAATTTCAAGACGTCCAACATGCTTAATCCCTACTTCTAATACTAATCTAAAGCTCCTATCCTTAAATTGAAATTTATAGTGATTAAATGTATTTCCTCAAGTATTTCAAGAGAAAGAGAAACAAGTAAATAATAAATAAATCACACTCTGCTTAACTAGAACACTCTATCATAAGAAGTAATACAATTAAAACTGAAAGATATGTAAGATAACATATATAAGTATAACAAAACCAACTGGTAACATTATAATATAAGTAAATAAGCATAGCATTACTGAACTAAAGATAATAGTCATGCACTATCTACTGAACCTTCTTTAGTACTTTAGTGATAATTTCATTAATCAACATGACCATTAGTATGATAAAAGCACTAATACCTGTAGAATGAGTATTTAGTTATAGTTCAAATAAAGCAAAAAACAACTACCAAGCAACCATATCTCAAAATGAAAAACAATTCAGTCTGGAGATGCATCTATTAACTAGATAATATTAGTACAGGAACTATTCAAAATGAAATATTATAAGCTGTAAGGTTTTAACACTAGTTAATATACATGAATAAAGTATAATTATATTATTAAATAGTAACTTAAACAGCATCATATATATTGGACTGAATGTACAACAATGTGCATACATATAATTTTAAATCTACTTTTTGAATATTTTACTAATGACTCTGTTAGGTTATATAGCCATACTATTCTTCTAAGCTATAGATGTAACATAGCAAAACAGCATGAAAAGACAAGGCTTTTAAAGTAAACATTTTGAAAATCTAATTAAAACAGAAACAAGCAAGCTAAATGCAGTAATTCTAAGGGCTTAAATATATACATGTAGATTCAGCTAATCATATTAAATATAGTTATTTCAAACCTTTCAAATAAGTAAAGGCTTTCTTAAACATAAACTACTAATCATAAATATCACATCCAGCCTCTGAGAAGAGAGAGAGCAGAGAATAGAAAGAACATGAAACTTTCATATGAACAGGTATACTTTGTAACATTTGTCAAATTAAACACTTCAGTATAATATAAAATATTGTATGAAAAAATATTCTGAATAGGAAAATATGTACATTTCTTTACACATCCTTTAGAATTTTAATATATAAAACTAACCTGCTCATTTGTTTCCAGAAACATTTTCACTCTGCTTTATGAAAGTAGCAGCTTGCTTTGAAGTCATGCAGACACACTAAAAGTCACTGAATATATTATGTGACATGAATCTGTTTAAATTTAAAAGCAACCTTCATTTATGAAGAGAAAACACTTTAAATAATAGCCAGATCTATAAAAAGTTAGTGCTATTGAATACTTGTTGAAAACAAGCAGACTTGTGTATTTGAAACTGTCCTTCTTTCCTCACAAATGATGACATCACCATCCATCTCAGAGAGACTGTAGTGTGCATGTTCATGCAGAGCATCAGCTGGAACTCTGAGGGAAGATTTTCTTGCTAGAATGTTGAGATGGAATGTTTTTCCCTCCAAAAATCATTTAGCTTACACAGAAGGCTGTAACTCCAAAGCTTGTAGTAAAATTAACATATTATCTATTTACACAGCAAGCATATGTGAGAGAAAGAGAAAAAAGTAAATACAGGAATTTAAATGCTTCTATTAATCCACACAAATCTAACAAGCATATATCCTGTCACTGCACACTGTCATACCAAATCCATCATGTGTAAATTACATGACAAGTTCTTAAGGTAATATAATTATGTCACACCAGAATTACAAATCATGTAACACAAATACTGTCATATTAAAGAAAAGAAAAGATCAAACCTTATTGTAGTTCTTAAACAGTAGAATATTAAGATACAGTGTCAGGAAGCTTTTTAAATATTTTAAGAAAAATGTCTTTTGCATCTTTAGGATCTGAACATACAAATCTTTTGTCATTAGCTGTGAAAGACAAGGTATTAGGATATGCCATTCAAAATCTAATCCCTCTTTTTATCAAGTCAGCACAATAGGGGGCTAGTTTTTGTCTATTTAATTTGATCTGTGCAGGAAGATCTTGGGAAAATGATAGTTTGTGAGACTTCCATAAGAATTGTTTCTTTGTTTTAGCAGTTTCTAGGATCTGGAAAGTGTCTTGAAAGTTTAGTAACTTAGTATAAATTAACCTTGGTGTGGAAGAATCTTGCTTTGTACGCAGTGCTCTGTGTGCTCTCTCTACAATTATAGATTTTGAAGAAGCTTCACAATTTAACAGTGTTTCAAAGATATTTTTAGTCACAGATAACAAGTTTTTATTGTCATAAGATTCAGGTAAACCACGAATAATGATGTTATTTCTTCGACTCCTGGCTTCCAGATCCAATATTTTAGCTTGTAAATCTGAAACAGTTTTATCTCTAGATTTAAAGTCACTTTCCAATAAGTCTGTTTTAACCTCCAAAGCTAAGATTTTATTTTCAATAGTAACAATATTATCGTTTATTTGCTTTAAAGATTTACTAAAGTCTGTAAACTGTTCTGAAAAGTTTTATATAGCACTTTGGATTGGTTTTAATGCTATTTTTAGTTCTTCTAAAAGGAAATTTGAGCCATTTAAATCTTTATTACTTACATTAAAAGTTTCTGTAGGTTGTCTAGATGATTTCAGTCTTTTTGAACCTGAATCTTTTTCAGGAGAGAGCATTGAAGTATATTTGGCCTTTGTAGGCTGAGTTTCCATGGAGTCAGATTTTGTAGCCATGCCCAGAAATGGAATGCAGTTAACAGGATACCAGGAACCAGGAACAGACTGGAGCAGTAGGAGTCCCAGCAGCAGAGAGACCAAGAATGTTCTGGGGTAAAATAAATCCCAGGATAATAATTCCAGAAGAAAAAATAATCCAAATGCGTAGAAAAAGATTTATAAAATCTTTTAGTATAAAAATTTGAGGAAAAAGGTTGATGTAAAGTTGTAAAAAAAAACAAAAGTTAAATAGCTGTGAGGAGCTCAGAGAGTAAGGACTAGACTAGTCGGCGGCCATCTTGGAATCTCACCATCGCCAGACTCTGATGGGATCCTGAGCTAATCCTGCTCTATCCTTGGGAGATAAGAGATTTATTTTATTGTTTTGTACTTCGGCTAACTACTTAGAGTCCTACTGCTTTATTTTTGCTTTATTTGTTGATTTTGACATTAAATCATTGTAAAGATCCTTAAAACTTGAAATTGCCTTATCAAGGTAGTTTTTTAAGTTGTTTTGTTCTAGCATTACACTCACAAGCAATCTTTCTTAGTGTTATTACACCAAGAGGTTGGCAGTGCCCTATACAGACAGAAATGCCCAGAAAATAAATGTTATCTATAAAACTTCCCTTACAACTGAAACCTGTAAATTAGTGTGGCTAAAACAAAGCCATTGCACAATGCACAGAGACAAGCTTAGTGCAGCTAGGCTGAACATTAAACAGAGAGGGACCAGCACACTCGGCAGCAGAAATAAAATACAAATTGAATTTTTATTCGAAGGTAGCTAGAAAGCTACCTACCATACAAAGTCACAGACCGGTTTCGGCTAGTATAGCCTTTCTCAATGTGAAATTTTCATTGAACCAAAAAGTTACTTTACAAAACACCTTTACATCCTGGTACTCTTAATATACCCTTGATTTAAAGTGGTATACTCCTAACTGAAATTATTTGATGGATTATAGTGCAGTCAAAATTTAGAACATATAAAAGATAAATGTAATGATTTAATAAGACATACAGATCTGAGAACCTGACAGTTTAAACTTAGATTATATAATTGCAAATTAATTATATTATAAACAGCCAAAATTTAACTTGCATTATTCACAGGACTCAGATGAAAGTTTGAATGTTTAAAATATAATGTATAATGTGGAGCCATAATACAGTTTGAGCCTAGTTACATGATCATTTTTAAACAAAATTCTATTTACAATCTCTCAGTGGTACCCACTACTGAGGCTGACTCTAAATATTAGTATTATTATCTAGAAGTACCATCATGTACTTCATATTCATTCAATCCTGGTTTAAAAAAAGCCCCAAGAGTGGTAATCCACTTACTTTCCATATTGTTGAGTTTAGTATGCCAACCCATCTTAAAGTTCCTATGAAGTTGAATTTTGTCTATAATGACAAACCTAAATGAGGCTCCTGTGTGATGTTTGCTGTGTTTGTATAAAGCGTTTGTGATTCGTCTGTTTCTTATGGAACTTAAATGCTCACTAATTCTTATTCTGATGGGTCTAGAGGTCTGCCCAACATAAAAAGCAGAACAGGTGCATTGGGCCAAATAAATAACCCAATCAGAGCTGCAATTTGCAAAAATGTTAATATTGTAGACCTTAGAAGTGTTTTTACTGGTGAATTCTTTAGTTTTGCAGATATACTGACATGCACTGCAATGTCCACATGGATAACAACCCACTAAAGCGTCACCAAAAAGTGTTGTTTGTAATGTGGTGACCGGTGTGAACCTTTTGTAATGTGTTAAATGGGAATGAATGGTGCGTCCCCTTCGGTAAGAAAAAGCACATGTATCCGGGAGAATATCATTGAGAAATGGGTTTGATTTTAGTATATCCCAATGTTTACTGACAATTTGTCTGAACCTGGATTCACCAGTAAAAACACTTCTAATAACAATTAGTGAGCATTTAAGTTCCATAAGAAACAGACGAATCACAAACGCTTTATACAAACACAGCAAACATCACACAGGAGCCTCATTTAGGTTTGTCATTATAGACAAAATTCAACTTCATAGGAACTTTAAGATGGGTTGGCATACTAAACTCAACAATATGGAAAGTAAGTGGATTACCACTCTTGGGGCTTTTTTTAAACCAGGATTGAATGAATATGAAGTACATGATGGTACTTCTAGATAATAATACTAATATTTAGAGTCAGCCTCAGTAGTGGGTACCACTGAGAGATTGTAAATAGAATTTTGTTTAAAAATGATCATGTAACTAGGCTCAAACTGTATTATGGCTCCACATTATACATTATATTTTAAACATTCAAACTTTCATCTGAGTCCTGTGAATAATGCAAGTTAAATTTTGGCTGTTTATAATATAATTAATTTGCAATTATATAATCTAAGTTTAAACTGTCAGGTTCTCAGATCTGTATGTCTTATTAAATCATTACATTTATCTTTTATATGTTCTAAATTTTGACTGCACTATAATCCATCAAATAATTTCAGTTAGGAGTATACCACTTTAAATCAAGGGTATATTAAGAGTACCAGGATGTAAAGGTGTTTTGTAAAGTAACTTTTTGGTTCAATGAAAATTTCACATTGAGAAAGGCTATACTAGCCGAAACCGGTCTGTGACTTTGTATGGTAGGTAGCTTTCTAGCTACCTTCGAATAAAAATTCAATTTGTGTTTTATTTCTACTGCCGAGTGTGCTGGTCCCTCTATGATTTTGGTATTGTTGGTTTGGACCGGGCACCATAGTCCACCGTGCGTGCCTTGCTTCTTTTGAGTTGCTGCCTTCACGCTGGGGACGCCTGGCAGCAGGAATCTACCTTCATCTTGTTTCTCCTATACTAACACCATTTTGGATTATTGCAGTGCTTGGGACATCGGATTTGGATGTTTATTTCACCTATATCGTGGTATTTCATTATTGGACTTCCACAAACGTCAGGCAAGTGAAACAGTTTGAGCCCTTTGTTGACTTAATAGCACTAACGGCGTTCTGGGCCTAAATGATTCATCATTTTGGCGACTAGGAACTATATTGACATCAACAACTTTATTATTTGGGGCTACCTGCTTGGCTTATGCATACATTGGATTTTGTGATCAACAACAGTTTTGAACTGTTATATGGGGCTAGTGCTTCAAGCAACATCTTCGGACGTGATTTTTACGTTTGTGCATTATTAAACTACATTTTGTAGACCGACTATATTCTTTGGACATATCTATTGGGTTTTTCTGTTTTTTTTGTTTTGGTGTGACTTCCAATGCAGAAATTTATATAGCGTCATTTCAGAAAGACGACAAGCGAGTGGCATAACGGTGATTTTTGGAACTCAATAGCATACTTTTGTAATACCATTTTATTACAACTACATTGTACCTTGGGTGGTCCAGTTTACAGATTTAATCCGGCAAGGACTTGGAACTGTGGCTATATTATTTACGTTCTATTGGGACAACTTTATATATATGTGTGTGGTGGATTTTTTGTTTATTAGACTTGTTTAAGCAGCTACATGATCCTGTGGCTTTAAATCGAAGCTTTGACAACAACCAAGACATAGGCGCCACATAATAAGTGGAAGGGTATTGATTTTTGTATAACTATATGTACTTAACATCCGGCATTTGTGTTGTGTGTTGGGAATTGGCTAATTGCTGAAAACACACTATTCATGAATATATTATGATTTTTTCAACTGTGTTTGACATATAGTGACTTCAGAACTGTAACTGGATTACTTATGTATGTTGAGGTGATTAATAATTTTCATTCCGTGGTTAAAAGTCAGTAACTAATAACTTTTCAACAAAAATTGTTAGAATTTACTTGTTTATACAAGGAAGGGCTCTAATGATTTAAACCATGCATATGGGCCTGTTAGTATTATAACATTTATTAAGCTGTAGTTTTACAGATTACATACCAGGAAGTCAATTATACTGTTTTCTTGTTTCGTGATTGTATTTGCTAGGTATAGGTACACCAAGGTGTTTTCATTCTTACATTTCAGCCAATATTTATGCAAATCAGCACTACTGTGTTATAAATATAATAATTCATGTTAAAGATGACACAGGTTATTGGTGTGACAATTTAAACCACAATTATTATCCAAATAACATTTATCTATTTACCATATTATTTTACTATTCAAGTGTGGTATTGAACAGCTTATGATTGTGGTTTTTATAGATCTATGTATGGATTAATATGACTTGATCAAGGATAGGTTTTGGTCTATTTCTCCCCAATTGTACCCTTGCCAGAGGCTATATTCTAGTGCACTCTTATCATATATCATATCATATATATCTAAATAACATTTGTCTATTTACCATATTATTTTACTATTCAAGTGTGGTATTGAACAGCTTATGATTGTGGTTTTTATAGATCTATGTATGGATTAATATGACTTGATCAAGGATAGGTTTTGGTATATTTCTCCCCATTTGTACCCTTGCCAGAGGCTATATTCTAGTGAACTCTTATCATATATATCTTTACAGACACCAATATTTCAAACAAAATTTGATAGTTGCCTGATGTTGGTCAATATATTATAGGTATTCATAACTAAGTTTTGTAAATTATAATAATCTACATTTCTATTAATCCATACAGGAACATCAAGGGATACTGTTGGGCTGTCAGACTAGTGGTAGTACTGACCTAATATCTAGTGGAGTTGTTGACATCCCTTTTTTTGACATAATTGGGATTGGTTTAATTGTGCCTTTTTAGTGATTGTCGGATTCACTATTTCAATACAGTGAACATGTTATACATGAAGTGACTGGACACATCAGAGCAATAAGAGAATTTTTGAACTAAGACCAGCTATATAATTAATAAGGAGGATTATATACCCTTACGGTGGCCTAAATATCAAGCATTTATGACACTGTTGGGTGTTTTTTTAATTTAGGACCACTCATTGTAAGGGAATATGAATATACAATATAATTTCAAGATATGATATTAACATACCCTTATGGCGGCCATTAACTATTATACTATTTAGGTACTTTCTTTGTAACAATACCACTTATGGTAAGGGTATGAAAACATAACATATTCACTTTGTATTCCTGTGACCGATTTGGACTATCTAGGCATATAGGGTCATTTTGACCACACAATATGGAACATGGGTATATATTTTAAACAAGATTAACTACTCTATTTTTGTCAGCCCAACATTACCCCCTAAGCAATTCCTTTTTGGGTAATAAGTTATCAGTAACAGGCTTATAGATATTTTTTTGTTCCTAATTAAGGAGTTTGGATATTCAGGCATATAGGGTTAGGTTGACCATGTTATATTATGTATTAAAAAATTGTTTTTGAAAAAATTTTTTTGAACAAGTCTAATTACTCTATTTTGTCAGCCCAAAATTACCCCCCAAGCAAATCCTTTTTTTGGCTATCAGTAATAGACATAATATTATAGGCTCAAAATTTAACCATTGGTCCTAATCATGGACTTGAATGACATCCTTAGGGGTCTTTCAGCAGATAAGGATAATCTAGATGTATTTGGACTTAATACGGGTCAATCCCCTATGGCAGATAATGTCATAACTGATACCAGAGATAAATGTGGCTCTGTTTTCTCCAAACTTAGTAGACAAATGAAAACTCTCAGAACCAACATATGGCACTTAAAGCTTTTCAAAGCATACAAAATAAAAGACATCACACCTAGAGGGCTTTGCATCAAGTTGCAACCATTAGTGGCTAATATTGATAACCAACTAACACAAGACTGGGCTACAGCCCAACATCAGGCATCTTATGCTTTTTGTTGATAGCCTTTCTAAATACTATGAAAGAACCACTGAAACACTGATCACAGACTTACAAACTACTTGTCTGGGAGCTGAAGCCTTTTCTAGCACAGATTACTATCAAGGTTATTTATCAGAATTAGCCAAAGAATTGACGAACACAGAGGAACAACTCAAGAAAAGGAAAATACACAAGTTTAACAGAGACCTAGGTGATTACGAAAAAGGTAAACCGTTCGTAACACAAAAAAGTGTCAGGTTTAGTGAGGGCACATATAAACCACAAAGGGGTAAGAAAAGACCCAGACCTATCCTTAAAAAGAATGATATAACACATGCTGTTACATCTGATGATGAGTTTTCATCAACCACAGATGGTGAGGTTTCCTCCAACCAGGCGTCCCCAGTGGCAAAAAGGAAGCAATTCATCCCTTTAGGACAAACAAGCGTAGGGCAGGGAGGAAACATAGGAGAAAACATGGGTACAACCAATCTTCAAACATTACTGAAACAAATAACAACACAGTGAATAATGTACTTAACATTTCTTCTTTTGCACTCACGGATGTACAATATAAGGTACTAAATAAAGGCTTAAATTCTGTACCCACATCACCTGTGCCTGAACATTTTTTAGTGGATGACATTAATGATTTTTGTAGAACACTTAACCTTAAGTTATTCTTTTCAGATGAGTCTAATTCTCAAAGATCTACTGGTTTCCGGTTTGGCAAATCCAAATTTGTACCACCAATGGACAAGCATGTCTCAATATTCAAGGATTGTGTTATGAGGGATTTACATTTTTCTGAGAACTTTACATGTAATCGCAGCAATCGTAATCAATCTGAAAGAGAAGCACTCTCGCAATTACAACACAATAAAAACATAGTTATCACTCCAGCGGATAAAGGTGGGGGTATTGTTGTTATGGATCATTCGAAATACAAGACAGAGGCACTTAAACAGTTATCTCAATCGCAGTTTTACATACAGATGGTAGTGGATCCCACCTCTAATTTCAAATCTGAGATTGACTCATTTATTGATTTGGCAGTGGAGGAGGATATTATCACTCCACAAGTTGCTAGACAACTTAAGGTGCCTGAAGCAATGCCACAATACCTATATTTAATACCGAAAATACACAAAGATTTACTCAATCCACCAGGCAGACCTATAGTATCAGGTCGAGGATCTCTCACGGAACCCCTGTCTGCTTTTCTGACTGAACATTTAAAAGCACTACTGACCATGGTCAGATCATGTATTCAAGATACCACACAATTTTTGAATATTATTGAAGACTCTCAACTAGAAGAAGATTGGCTGCTATGTACATTAGATGTATCATCATTATATCTGAGCATCCCCATAAGGCCGGCATCATGGCGGTGACTTATTGGTTAAATCAATCTAAGTTATATTCCACTGGATTCAACAATTTCTTGATAAAGCTTACAGAATATGTATTACAAAAAAACATCTTTTACTTTGAAGGCAACCCATATTGGCAAATCAAAGGAACAGCGATGGGGGCATCCTTTGTCCCGACTTACGCGGATCTGTTTATGGGATATTTTGAACAGGCCTTCATATATGATGTCCAGCAGAATATTCACATGGACCACATGGACATCTGGTGGAGATACTTGGATGACTGCTGGTTGGTGTGGTGGGGAGGTATGGATGAATTATCCAAATTTATTGCATACCTAAACAACATTCCATTTGACATACACTTTACAGCCAATACCGGGTATCATGAAATAGTTTTTCTGGATGTGGTCTTTAAAAGATTACCTGACCACACTCTAGCAACATCAATACACAGAAAATTCCCACAATATAACACCTTACTTCATGCTACTAGCTCTCACCCCCGCCACATCATCAGCAACATCCCAAAGTCCCAATTGTTGCGGTTAAAAAGAATATGTTCCACAAATGTAGAATATTCTGCACAAACACAGGAACTAACAGCAAGATTTGTGGACAGAGGATACAATCTTGAACATCTAACCAATACGATCAGTCAAATTCAAACCAGTAGAAGATCAGATCTATTAAAATACAACATACCAGAGGATGATGCCACTCGAGGTAGTCAACCTATTAGATTAGTCACCACTTATGGAAATAACACATCCAGGTTCAGACAAATTGTCAGTAAACATTGGGATATACTAAAATCAAACCCATTTCTCAATGATATTCTCCCGGATACATGTGCTTTTTCTTACCGAAGGGAACGCACCATTCCTTCCCATTTAACACATTACAAAAGGTTCACACCGGTCACCACATTACAAACAACACTTTTTGGTGACGCTTTAGTGGGTTGTTATCCATGTGGACATTGCAGTGCATGTCAGTATATCTGCAAAACTAAAGAATTCACCAGTAAAAACACTTATAAGGTCTACAATATTAACATTTTTGCAAATTGCAGCTCTGATTGGGTTATTTATTTGGCCCAATGCACCTGTTCTGATTTTTATGTTGGGCAGACCTCTAGACCCATCAGAATAAGAATTAGTGAGCATTTAAGTTCAATAAGAAACAGACGAATCACAAACGCTTTATACAAACACAGCAAACATCACACAGGAGCCTCATTTAGGTTTGTCATTATAGACAAAATTCAACTTCATAGGAACTTTAAGATGGGTTGGCATACTAAACTCAACAATATGGAAAGTAAGTGGATTACCACTCTTGGGGCTTTTTTTAACCAGGATTGAATGAATATGAAGTACATGATGGTACTTCTAGATAATAATACTAATATTTAGAGTCAGCCTCAGTAGTGGGTACCACTGAGAGATTGTAAATAGAATTTTGTTTAAAATTGATCATGTAACTAGGCTCAAACTGTATTATGGCTCCACATTATACATTATATTTTAAACATTCAAACTTTCATCTGAGTCCTGTGAATAATGCAAGTTAAATTTTGGCTGTTTATAATATAATTAATTTGCAATTATATAATCTAAGTTTAAACTGTCAGGTTCTCAGATCTGTATGTCTTATTAAATCATTACATTTATCTTTTATATGTTCTAAATTTTGACTGCACTATAATCCATCAAATAATTTCAGTTAGGAGTATACCACTTTAAATCAAGGGTATATTAAGAGTACCAGGATGTAAAGGTGTTTTGTAAAGTAACTTTTTGGTTCAATGAAAATTTCACATTGAGAAAGGCTATACTAGCCGAAACCGGTCTGTGACTTTGTATGGTAGGTAGCTTTCTAGCTACCTTCGAATAAAAATTCAATTTGTATTTTATTTCTGCTGCCGAGTGTGCTGGTCCCTCTATGATTTTGGTATTGTTGGTTTGGACCGGGCACCATAGTCCACCGTGCATGCCTTGCTTCTTTTGAGTTGCTGCCTTCACGCTGGGGACGCCTGGCAGCAGGAATCTACCTTCATCTTGTTTCTCCTATACTAACACCATTTTGGATTATTGCAGTGCTTGGGACATCGGATTTGGATGTTTATTACACCTATATCGTGGTATTTCATTATTGGACTTCCACAAACGTCAGGCAAGTGAAACAGTTTGAGCCCTTTGTTGACTTAATAGCACTAACGGCATTCTGGGCCTAAATGATTCATCATTTTGGCGACTAGGAACTATATTGACATCAACAACTTTATTATTTGGGGCTACCTGCTTGGCTTATGCATACATTGGATTTTGTGATCAACAACAGTTTTGAACTGTTATATGGGGCTAGTGCTTCAAGCAACATCTTCGGATGTGATTTTTACATTTGTGCATTATTAAACTACATTTTGTAGACCGACTATATTCTTTGGACATATCTATTGGGTTTTTCTGTTTTTTTTGTTTTGGTGTGACTTCCAATGCAGAAATTTATATAGCGTCATTTCAGAAAGACGACAAGCGAGTGGCATAACGGTGATTTTTGGAACTCAATAGCATACTTTTGTAATACCATTTTGTTACAACTACATTGTACCTTGGGTGGTCCGGTTTACAGATTTAATCCGGCAAGGACTTGGAACTGTGGCTATATTATTTACGTTCTATTGGGACAACTTTATATATATGTGTCTGGTGGATTTTTTGTTTATTAGACTTGTTTAAGCAGCTACATGATCCTGTGGCTTTAAATCAAAGCTTTGACAACAACCAAGACATAGGCGCCACATAATAAGTGGAAGGGTATTGATTTTGGTATAACTATATGTACTTAACATCCGGCATTTGTGTTGTGTGTTGGGAATTGGCTAATTGCTGAAAACACACTATTCATGAATATATTATGATTTTTTCAACTGTGTTTGACATATAGTGACTTCAGAACTGTAACTGGATTACTTATGTATGTTGAGGTGATTAATAATTTTCATTCCGTGGTTAAAAGTCAGTAACTAATAACTTTTCAACAAAAATTGTTAGAATTTACTTGTTTATACAAGGAAGGGCTCTAATGATTTAAACCATGCATATGGGCCTGTTAATATTATAACATTTATTAAGCTGTAGTTTTACAGATTACATACCAGGAAGTCAATTATACTGTTTTCTTGTTTCGTGATTGTATTTGCTAGGTATAGGTACACCAATGTGTTTTCATTCTTACATTTCAGCCAATATTTATGCAAATCAGCACTACTGTGTTATAAATATAATAATTCATGTTAAAGATGACACAGGTTATTGGTGTGACAATTTAAACCACAATTATTATCCAAATAACATTTATCTATTTACCATATTATTTTACTATTCAAGTGTGGTATTGAACAGCTTATGATTGTGGTTTTTATAGATCTATGTATGGATTAATATGACTTGATCAAGGATAGGTTTTGGTCTATTTCTCCCCAATTGTACCCTTGCCAGAGGCTATATTCTAGTGCACTCATCATATATCATATCATATATATCTAAATAACATTTATCTATTTACCATATTATTTTACTATTCAAGTGTGGTATTGAACAGCTTATGATGGTGGTTTCTATAGATTTATGTATGGATTAATATGACTTGATCAAGGATAGGTTTTGGTATATTTCTCCCCATTTGTACCCTTGCCAGAGGCTATATTCTAGTGAACTCTTATCATATATATCTTTACAGACACCAATATTTCAAACAAAATTTGATAGTTGCCTGATGTTGGTCAATATATTATAGGTATTCATAACTAAGTTTTGTAAATTATAATAATCTACATTTCTATTAATCCATACAGGAACATCAAGGGATACTGTTGGGCTGTCAGACTAGTGGTAGTACTGACCTAATATCTAGTGGAGTTGTTGACATCCCTTTTTTTGACATAATTGGGATTGGTTTAATTGTGCCTTTTTAGTGATTGTCGGATTCACTATTTCAATACAGTGAACATGTTATGCATGAAGTGACTGGACACATCAGAGCAATAAGAGAATTTTTGAACTAAGACCAGCTATATAATTAATAAGGAGGATTATATACCCTTACGGTGGCCTAAATATCAAGCATTTATGACACTGTTGGGTGTTTTTTTAATTTAGGACCACTCATTGTAAGGGAATATGAATATACAATATAATTTCAAGATATGATATTAACATACCCTTACGGTGGCCATTAACTATTATACTATTTAGGTACTTTCTTTGTAACAATACCACTTATGGTAAGGGTATGAAAACATAACATATTCACTTTGTATTCCTGTGACCGATTTGGACTATCTAGGCATATAGGGTCATTTTGACCACACAATATGGAACATGGGTATATATTTTAAACAAGATTAACTACTCTATTTTTGTCAGCCCAACATTACCCCCTAAGCAATTCCTTTTTGGGTAATAAGTTATCAGTAACAGGCTTATAGATATTTTTTGTTCCTAATTAAGGAGTTTGGATATTCAGGCATATAGGGTTAGGTTGACCATGTTATATTATATATTAAAAAATTGTTTTTGAAAAAATTTTTTTGAACAAGTCTAATTACTCTATTTTGTCAGCCCAAAATTACCCCCCAAGCAAATCCTTTTTTTGGCTGTCAGTAATAGACATAATATTATAGGCTCAAAATTTAACCATTGGTCCTAATCATGGACTTGAATGACATCCTTAGGGGTCTTTCAGCAGATAAGGATAATCTAGATGTATTTGGACTTAATACGGGTCAATCCCCTATGGCAGATAATGTCATAACTGATACCAGAGATAAATGTGGCTCTGTTTTCTCCAAACTTAGTAGACAAATGAAAACTCTCAGAACCAACATATGGCACTTAAAGCTTTTCAAAGCGTACAAAATAAAAGACATCACACCTAGAGGGCTTTGCATCAAGTTGCAACCATTAGTGGCTAATATTGATAACCAACTAACACAAGACTGGGCTACAGCCCAACATCAGGCATCTATGCTTTTTGTTGATAGCCTTTCTAAATACTATGAAAGAACCACTGAAACACTGATCACAGACTTACAAACTACTTGTCTGGGAGCTGAAGCCTTTTCTAGCACAGATTACTATCAAGGTTATTTATCAGAATTAGCCAAAGAATTGACGAACACAGAGGAACAACTCAAGAAAAGGAAAATACACAAGTTTAACAGAGACCTAGGTGATTACGAAAAAGGTAAACCGTTCGTAACACAAAAAAGCGTCAGGTTTAGTGAGGGCACATATAAACCACAAAGGGGTAAGAAAAGACCCAGACCTATCCTTAAAAAGAATGATATAACACATGCTGTTACATCTGATGATGAGTTTTCATCAACCACAGATGGTGAGGTTTCCTCCAACCAGGCGTCCCCAGTGGCAAAAAGGAAGCAATTCATCCCTTTAGGACAAACAAGCGTAGGGCAGGGAGGAAACATAGGAGAAAACATGGGTACAACCAATCTTCAAACATTACTGAAACAAATAACAACACAGTGAATAATGTACTTAACATTTCTTCTTTTGCACTCACGGATGTACAATATAAGGTACTAAATAAAGGCTTAAATTTTGTACCCACATCACCTGTGCCTGAACATTTTTTAGTGGATGACATTAATGATTTTTGTAGAACACTTAACCTTAAGTTATTCTTTTCAGATGAGTCTAATTCTCAAAGATCTACTGGTTTCCGGTTTGGCAAATCCAAATTTGTACCACCAATGGACAAGCATGTCTCAATATTCAAGGATTGTGTTATGAGGGATTTACATTTTTCTGAGAACTTTACATGTAATCGCAGCAATCGTAATCAATCTGAAAGAGAAGCACTCTCGCAATTACAACACAATAAAAACATAGTTATCACTCCAGCGGATAAAGGTGGGGGTATTGTTGTTATGGATCATTCGAAATACAAGACAGAGGCACTTAAACAGTTATCTCAATCGCAGTTTTACATACAGATGGTAGTGGATCCCACCTCTAATTTCAAATCTGAGATTGACTCATTTATTGATTTGGCAGTGGAGGAGGATATTATCACTCCACAAGTTGCTAGACAACTTAAGGTGCCTGAAGCAATGCCACAATACCTATATTTAATACCGAAAATACACAAAGATTTACTCAATCCACCAGGCAGACCTATAGTATCAGGTCGAGGATCTTTCACGGAACCCCTGTCTGCTTTTCTGACTGAACATTTAAAAGCACTACTGACCATGGTCAGATCATGTATTCAAGATACCACACAATTTTTGAATATTATTGAAGACTCTCAACTAGAAGAAGATTGGCTGCTATGTACATTAGATGTATCATCATTATATACGAGCATCCCCCATAAGGCCGGCATCATGGCGGTGACTTATTGGTTAAATCAATCTAAGTTATATTCCACTGGATTCAACAATTTCTTGATAAAGCTTACAGAATATGTATTACAAAAAAAATCTTTTACTTTGAAGGCAACCCATATTGGCAAATCAAAGGAACAGCGATGGGGGCATCCTTTGTCCCGACTTACGCGGATCTGTTTATGGGATATTTTGAACAGGCCTTCATATATGATGTCCAGCAGAATATTCACATGGACCACATGGACATCTGGCGGAGATACTTGGATGACTGCTGGTTGGTGTGGTGGGGAGGTATGGATGAATTATCCAAATTTATTGCATACCTAAACAACATTCCATTTGACATACACTTTACAGCCAATATCGGGTATCATGAAATAGTTTTTCTGGATGTGGTCTTTAAAAGATTACCTGACCACACTCTAGCAACATCAATACACAGAAAATTCCCACAATATAACACCTTACTTCATGCTACTAGCTCTCACTCCCGCCACATCATCAGCAACATCCCAAAGTCCCAATTTTTGCGGTTAAAAAGAATATGTTCCACAAATGTAGAATATTCTGCACAAACACAGGAACTAACAGCAAGATTTGTGGACAGAGGATACAATCCTGAACATCTAACCAATACGATCAGTCAAATTCAAACCAGTAGAAGATCAGATCTATTAAAATACAACATACCAGAGGATGATGCCACTCGAGGTAGTCAACCTATTAGATTAGTCACCACTTATGGAAATAACACATCCAGGTTCAGACAAATTGTCAGTAAACATTGGGATATACTAAAATCAAACCCATTTCTCAATGATATTCTCCCGGATACATGTGCTTTTTCTTACCGAAGGGAACGCACCATTCCTTCCCATTTAACACATTACAAAAGGTTCACACCGGTCACCACATTACAAACAACACTTTTTGGTGACGCTTTAGTGGGTTGTTATCCATGTGGACATTGCAGTGCATGTCAGTATATCTGCAAAACTAAAGAATTCACCAGTAAAAACACTTCTAAGGTCTACAATATTAACATTTTTGCAAATTGCAGCTCTGATTGGGTTATTTATTTGGCCCAATGCACCTGTTCTGCTTTTTATGTTGAGCAGACCTCTAGACCCATCAGAATAAGAATTAGTGAGCATTTAAGTTCCATAAGAAACAGACGAATCACAAACGCTTTATACAAACACAGCAAACATCACACAGGAGCCTCATTTAGGTTTGTCATTATAGACAAAATTCAACTTCATAGGAACTTTAAGATGGGTTGGCATACTAAACTCAACAATATGGAAAGTAAGTGGATTACCACTCTTGGGGCTTTTTTTAAACCAGGATTGAATGAATATGAAGTACATGATGGTACTTCTAGATAATAATACTAATATTTAGAGTCAGCCTCAGTAGTGGGTACCACTGAGAGATTGTAAATAGAATTTTGTTTAAAAATGATCATGTAACTAGGCTCAAACTGTATTATGGCTCCACATTATACATTATATTTTAAACATTCAAACTTTCATCTGAGTCCTGTGAATAATGCAAGTTAAATTTTGGCTGTTTATAATATAATTAATTTGCAATTATATAATCTAAGTTTAAACTGTCAGGTTCTCAGATCTGTATGTCTTATTAAATCATTACATTTATCTTTTATATGTTCTAAATTTTGACTGCACTATAATCCATCAAATAATTTCAGTTAGGAGTATACCACTTTAAATCAAGGGTATATTAAGAGTACCAGGATGTAAAGGTGTTTTGTAAAGTAACTTTTTGGTTCAATGAAAATTTCACATTGAGAAAGGCTATACTAGCCGAAACCGGTCTGTGACTTTGTATGGTAGGTAGCTTTCTAGCTACCTTTGAATAAAAATTCAATTTGTATTTTATTTCTGCTGCCGAGTGTGCTGGTCCCTCTATGATTTTGGTATTGTTGGTTTGGACCGAGCACCATAGTCCACCGTGCATGCCTTCCTTCTTTTGAACATTAAACAGCACTGCTATCAAATCTTAGTACAATCTAACCTAGTCTGCTGCTGATCCTCAGAGACTGCACAAGGAGACCTCGGTATAACCCAGACCATGACCTGCAGTAGTCCAGCCAAACACAGGTCCAGACAACATGGATACAAGGAGACCTCGGTATAACCCAGAACATAACCTGCAGTAGTCCAGCCAAACAAACACAGGTCCAGACAACATGGATACAAGGGGACCTCGGTATAACCCAGACCATGACCTGCAGTAGTCCAGCCAAACACAGGTCCAGACAACATGGATACAAGGAGACCTCGGTATAACCCAGACTATGACCTGCAGTAGTCCAGCCAAACACAGGTCCAGACAACATGGATACAAGGAGACCTCAGTATAACCCAGACCATGACCTGCAGTAGTCCAGCCAAACACAGGTCCAGACAACATGGATACAAGGAGACCTCGGTATAACCCAGACCATGACCTGCAGTAGTCCAGCCAAACACAGGTCCAGACAACATGGATACAAGGAGACCTCGGTATAACCCAGACCATGACCTGCAGTAGTCCAGCCAAACACAGGTCCAGACAACATGGATACAAGGAGACTTCACTATAACCCAGACCATGACCTGCAGTAGTCCAGCCAAACACAGGTCCAGACAACATGGATACAAGGAGACCTTGGTATAACCCAGACCATGACCTGCAGTAGTCCAGCCAAACACAGGTCCAGACAACATGGATATGCAATTTCTAAATGTCTTTCTAGTCAGCTCAGTAGATATGGGCATCCTTATAGAATGTAGCAATTGTCTCATTTATTTTATTTATTTATTTACATTTTGTTGACCGGGCTAGTCTAACTGGATACATGTCCATTTTCAGTAGAGGCCCGGGGAGAAAAGCTCCAAGAAGGGCATTAATTATACAATTATAGAAAACAAAGCAATATCAAGCTATAAGCATATACAGGTAAAACATTATTAAGATC
Organism: Protopterus annectens; assembly: GCF_019279795.1. NCBI lineage: Eukaryota > Metazoa > Chordata > Ceratodontiformes > Protopteridae > Protopterus > Protopterus annectens. Next base: position 1,511,396,902 of record NC_056746.1, read on the forward strand.
ATTGCAAATGAATGTTAAGCAAATGTAAAAGTAATTCATTTTTTTTTTTTTTTTTTTTTTTCAAAGACAAATATTTAATCCTTAAAGGAAGGAAGTACACATACAATTTCACTAGAAACAAAAATTCTGCATAAAAACAAGGCTGTCAAGAACTCACACACTACATACATAGCTCAACTTATGCTCAGGCACTAAACAGCAATCTTCCCAAACCTCAAAGACCTCCAAACCCTATAAACAGTAATACCTATTCTCAGCAAACTCTAAAGCACTCACCAAAAGTAACACCAAACACCACACATATGCCTACACCCAGTGGAGCATCAAGAAAAAGCCCATAAGGCAAGCAAACACATTACACAGGACTCTTGTCATAGGGGACTCCATTGTATGGCACACAGATGCCCTCTCACCAGACTGAACAAGAAGAAGATAATCGTTAGTTGCTTAAATGGAACCAGGATCCACCAAGTTACGCACGCACACAAATCACTACACTACAGGTAGCAGGATAATTCTGTCATAGTCCATGTGGGCAGTAATGACCTGAGGTGTGCTTCTTTGGACTAAATGAAGAGAAACATTGTTGATCTCTCTAAATATGTGTCTCAAGCAGGTACATGCATTGCATTGATCTCATTCTACTTTCACCAAAGGTGATTCCACAGTATGAACAACAGGTGATTGACTTCAATAACTGGCTTAGATTCTAGTGTCGTTCCGGAGGAATTCAGTATTTGTGAGTATGGGAAGACATGGTAACAAAGTACATTGCTTTGCAAAGGATGGCCTGCACTTTTCTCCCCTAGTCTTTTGAATATTGGATAAAACTTTATCATAGAAAGATTAGATTATATTAGATTAGTACTAGGTTAACTGCCCTTGTGGGTTTTTTAAGTAGGGTTGCCATCTATCCTTTTTTTCCTGACAATCCATAAATCAAACTGAATCTCTGGTAGTCCAGAAAACACTGTAGAAACTCCAGTATTCTGTATCAAAAAAAGAAACAGACTATCGGAGTTTGTTAAATCGGCTGATTTGCTATGTTTTTTACAGAAAAGCATATTAAACACGAACATGGGGTCACAATGTTCAACACCGGAAGTATACCCCTCACTGGTGAGATCAGACCATAAACTAATCTCACTGGAAGTCCACATCCCGCCCCCACCTGAGATAAAAAAGACCACAGTGATGAACTTCTCAAAAGCCGACTTCACACTTCTAAAGACTAGTGTGGTCTCTTTTAAGGCCCCCGAGCCTGCGGAAACCATTACCCAAGCCACTGAATCACTTACAAATGCCTTCTACCAGCACCTACAGGACTGCATGGATCAGGCAATCCCAAACAAAACAAAGACTCTTTGTACCAAAGGCAAGCGTCCAGTCTGGTGGACCCCAGCCATAAACAAGCTCTACAACAAAAGGAGGAAGCTACTACAAGATAGAGCAAAATCCTTAAAAGGGAAGACACCTTTTATCATTATAAGTAAAAAACTAAGAGCTCTCATAAAATCATCCAAGGCAAATTTTGAGAGAAAAGTCGCTAAGGACTCAAAAGACAATCATAAGGCCTTCTTTAGCTATGTTAGAAACCTGGGAGGAAACTCCCAGATATGCTGAGAATTAGTTCAAAATGATGTAAAAATTACTGAACCTACAGACATTGCCAACATACTGGCTGACAGGTTCAGTGCAAACTTCTCCCCCCCCTCCCCCCAAAAGGTGAGATATCTATACCAGAGGACTGTAGCCCCCCAAACATCTCTAACGCTCAGGTGAGAACTGCTCTCTCCAAGGCAAAAAACACAGCATCCATGGGACCAGATGGTGTCCCCGGTTGTGTGCTCCACAAACTCAATGAGGAATTAAACCCGCAGTTAGGGCAGCTGTTTAATCTTAGCCTCACCTCAGGATACGTACCCAAGGAGTGGCGTACAGCAACTGCGGTCCCACTTCACAAAGGTGGTGCCTCCACCGACCCTGGAAATTACCGTCCCATCAGCTTGACAAGCCTGATCTGCAAAGCTATGGAGAGGATCATAATGGAACTCATAAATAAAGACATAGGGGACTTGCAGACTTTGGATCCAACCCAGTTTGGCTTTGTCAAAGGCAGATCATGCCTTTTAAACTTGATTGACTTTTTCGAAACAGTCACCAAGGCCATTGATGAAGGAAAGACAGTCCACACAGCCTACCTCGACCTGGCAAAGGCTTTCGACACAATACCCCACTCAGGTATCATTGAAAAACTCATCAGCTTAAATGTAAACCCATACGTCACAAGATGGGTTGCAAACTGGCTAAGTGACAGAACCCACAGGGTCAGAGTTACTGGCGCCATGTCAGACTCAAAGCCTGTCACAAGTGGTGTCCCACAGGGCTCAGTCCTGGGCCCACTCTTGTTCGGCATCTACTTTTCAGAAGTACAAGCAAACACAGGAGGGTTATGGCTGACAAAATTTGCAGATGACTGCAAACTGGGTGCCATAGTTGAGAACACATCTGACACAGATATCCTTCAGAAGGGTCTTATAGAAATGGATAACTGGTACCAGAGCCATGGCCTAAAGTTAAACGCCAAAAAATGCATAGTCATACCCTTCAGGAAAAACAAGGTTACCCCTAGCTACCATATAGGCGGCAATCCACTAAGCACAGAAGAGGTTATCAGGGATCTGGGGACCCAGGTTGACAGTAACCTTTCATTTGACACTCACGTTGCCAAAGTAGTTAGGAAGACCTTCTACATTGCCCACCTGATCATGAAGGGATTCACATCTAGATCAAGGGAGGTCATCGTCCCCCTGTACTCATCACTCATCAGACCAATGATTGAGTACAATGCCCCATTCGGAATGTATCTGACACAACACCTGCAGCAACTGGAAAGGCCCCAAACGTTCCTCACCAAAAGGATAAAGGGTCTCAAAAATATGTCTTATGCTGCCCGACTGAAGGAACTCCAGCTCTATTCAGTCGCCACCGTCTGCTCAGAGGTGACCTGTGCCTGACATACAAGGCCATGTCCAACCCGGAATTGATGAACATGCTTCACCTCAAAAAATCTAGATCCCTCAGAACTACAAGGGTGGGAGACTTAAACCTTGACACGGTTATTAATAGGACGTGCTGGAGGGACAGATTCATCACCTAGAGACTCCCTATGCTGTGGAACAAAATCCCGGTACATGTGAGGCAGAGCACCTCACTGGCTTTGTTCAAGAGAAATCTTGACCAATGGATGGGAGATCGCAGATATACCCCAGGGATTATCTCAGTGTCACTGCTTGACAGAGGCACAGCAAAATAATGGGCATAGTATCCTTCAAACTAAAGGGGTGGCGAAAGCCACAAAACTCTGGGCTAGGCTTATAAATGCCCTTGGGCAGATAGCCTAATATGAACCTATGAACCTATGAAAGCAGGCATCGGGAACAGAAGAAGAGGGCGTTCCCATTTGCTGGTGTCATGGTGACATCACAAAATGGGTGGAATATGTGTAGGAAAGGGGCGGGAGTGGGTGGGGTTATGGGTGATATGAAGGATGTGGCTTTACTCTGGTTTTAGCCACAATGAAAGGTGGTAACTCTATTTTCAAGCATAGTCAAGTACTCCATGTAAGAACTAAACCCGGCACCTTGTGTTTATAAACATCTTAACCATTCTACCAACCTTCCACCCAAAATACAGTTACATTCTTCTAACCAGATACACACCAGTTGAATACAGTGAGATTAGAACCCCTATCTAACTAGGAACACCAACTACAGAACTCAGTAATTAATGCAAGTGCCATGGTATCAACTGCTTTTGAGCCTTTTTAGGCAGTGCAAAATTGACAAACCTTCCAACACAGCAAATAAAACCTAAAGAAAAATTAAGGTGTTCATAGGTTAGTAATAGGCTATCGGCCCTAGGGCCTATACAAGCCTAGCCAAACAATTCCCCGGATATTTCTTCCTACAATATTTACTTCCCTGGACACCAGTCTAGCAGGACAACTGATGTGATCCCTGGGTGAATTTCCTACCTCCCATCCAATCGTCAAGGTTCCTTTTGAAGAGGTCCAAGGAGGTGCTCTGCTTGACATGTATGGGCAGTCTATTCCAGAGTCTTTGGGTAAGGAACCTATCTCTCCAGCATGTTTTGCTCATTGTGATGACAAGGTTTAGATCTCTGGAGTGTGTGGCTCTGAGGGATTGGGATTTCTTTAAGTGGAGCATGTCCAACAGCTCAGGGTTTGACATGGCCTTGTATGTTAAGCAGAGATCAATTCTGAGTAGACGATATGCCACAGAGTATAGCTGGAGTTTTTTTAAGATGGTCAGCATAGGGCATCTGCTTTAGGCCTGTGATTCTTTTAATGAGGTATTTCTGTGGCCTTTCCAACTGTTGCAGATGTCCTGTGAGGTACATACCAAATGGGGCTATCGGCCCTAGGGCCTATACAAGCCCAGCCAAAATGGTACCCTGGCTTTTGCCACCCAAGAAAATTATTTTCCTGTGCCACTGTCAAGCAGAGCCACAGAAGTGATCCCCGGGGTGAATTTCCTATTTCCCATCCAATCATCAAGATTTTTCTTGAAGAGTACTAATGAGGAGCTTTGTTTGATATAGATAGGTAGTTTATTTCGGAGTAAGTTTTAGTGGAGAGTCACTCCACTGTACACAGAGAGTGATTTCACAAAATGATAATTTTGCACTTACTCACACAAGCCAGTAAAAGCAGAGAGGAAATAAGATGTATGGTTAAATTAACATGAGGGGCAGGTAACTAGATAGACCACAACAGTAACTGGGTGGGAGGGTACAGAAAAAAAATTCTGCCTGACTCACAAGAGACAGAGCTGTGGTCTCTTTTCAAGTTTTAATATGCAGTTAAAAGCAGAATACAAGTAAAACACAAGGTAAAGAAAACAAATCACAATATTCAAAATAGAAAAAGGCAATAAAGTAATACAAAATACAACAAATAAAAAGCAAACTAACCTTTCCCTCGCAGCAAAGTGTAGAAGAGTCTGGGTGAGCCTTTCTAGTAAAGCTCTGAAATGTTTTATTTTGCCCCTTAAATAGAATGTTTAGTTCCTTGCTCCAGCCCCTCAGTTCACTGATGATTAACCTTAACTGACCTGTTCTATCTTATGCGAGAGTCCTTAATTGATCTGTTCTGATTTCTGCCTGACTCACAAGAGGCAAAGCTGTGCATGATGGAAATAGAGCAGCAACTGCAACAGGAACCACAGCAGAGTCTGTATGTTTTGATTATTTTATTTGGTATGCAGAGATAGCAAAGAAACAGGCAGTAATTACCACTTAATAGAAAGAAGGTATATGCCCTTTGTAGCAATAACAAACAACTGACTGCCTCTGCGACTTCTGGGAAAAGTGCTAAATGAAAGTTTATTGTCTGCCTTGTATGGTGTCATGGTTTACACACTTAACAGATAGTTAAGTAAGTCAAGTGGATGTTACACACCTCTGTATGGAACTGCCAAAAAAAGGGAATAACAAAATGTATAATATTATATTTTTACTTCTTCAATTCTCTCCCTGGTCTGTGCCTGGAAAAAATTCAATTGCTTCCTTAATAAATTAATAAAGATGAACAGTTGCCGTGAAACTTGTTTATGTTGAATTATTTGTTTTGTTCAGTTTTAGACTGTGTTGATTAGGGAATAAGGCAGTAAACTGACATAATATTCTGTTTTTCTTTTTTTTCCCATTTAACTTCACTTAATTATTTTTTAAGGAACTGCAGTTTGAGGGAGCGGTTGTAAAGGGATTTGAAACACCTTAGCTTCCATATTAGCTAGAGCTGGTGGATTGTTTGCTTATTTTTTTCTTTGTCACATAGTTGCACACACATGCATATAGATAGATAGATAGATAGATAGATAGATAGATGTATATATATATATATATATATATATATATATATATATATATATATATATATCTATATATATATATACACAGAGAGAGAGATGTGTGTGTATTCATAGGGTAAATAAAGTACTCAACTAGACTCAAGGATTCAACTCTAAAAACTTGGAAATGGGAACCACTCAAGATACTCAGCCTCGATGAAGCAGTTAAATACTTCAATACTACTTTCCTAGACATCCTGAACACACATGCTCCTCCCGAACTATTTGAGTTAAATCCAATTTTGCTCCTTGGCTTACTAAAGTAACTAGATCACTTCTGAAAATTAGAGATAAAGCCTGGGACCAATGGTACAAAACTAGAACCCAAGCCTCTAAACAATCATAACTAGAACTAAGAAATAAAGCAAAGAAACTACTCAAATTAGAAAAGACAAACTATTACTACAATATCCAAATGAAACACCAAAACAACCCCCAAAAGTTCTGTACAGCCATTAATAGCATACTCTTTCTTCTTCTTCTTTTGGCTTTTTCAAATTAGGGGTCACCACAGCGGAACAACTGTCTGCAGAATGATTGGCAGTGGAGTTTTAAAATGTTGAGTTGCCAGCCCGGCACCCAACCTTCCACAGAAGGCATACATGCGCACACACTCACAACTATGGCCAGTTTAGAGTGTCCAAAGCATCTGCAGCATGTCTTTGGGATGTGGGAGAAAACCGGAGGAAAGCCACACAACCATAGGGAGGACATGCAGACTCCGCACAGAAGGCACCCCAGCCAAAAATTGAACCATAGAATGTCTTGCTGTGAGGTGGCAAACATTAACAGCATACACCCACTCCAATCTTGTCAAATCCATCAGAAAATATCACCACCCAATTCAAGAAATACTTCACAGAATCCATTTTATCACTTTCTAACCTTCACATCACCTCCCTTGCCAATGAACCACCTACATCACATAATAACAACTACAGCTTCACCCTACAATCAGTTTCTATAGACAAGATCAAAACTACTTAAAAAGCTAAAACCCACAACGTTAGCTGCAAACTACCAGCCAACTTTCTAAAAATTTCCACCACTGCAATAGCATACCCAGTAGCCATTCTAATCAACAGATCCATATCAGAAAGTCTAGTGCCAGATATCTGTAAAATTTCCCACATAAACCCACTACACAAAGAAGGTAGTTCAACTGAATTGACCAACTATCGCCCCATTGCTATCCTTTCCCCTCTAGCCAAAATCCTTGAGAGGTGCATACATTCACAGCTCATGGAATACCTAAACACTAATACACTTCTATCCATTACACAGCACAGCTTCTGAGCTTATCAGTACCACTACCACTCTAATGTCTTCCACAAATGCAGTAAACAACCACAGAAACAATGGGAAATTCGTATCTGCTGTCTTTCTTGACCTGTCCAAGGCCTTCAACATGGTCTCACAAAACAAGCTAATTAATGTTCTTTCAGACCTAAATCTTACCAAATCCACTATTTCTGGTCCTAAAGCTATTTATCAGGTTGACAGCAAGGAGTATGATGGCAGCAGGACCTCTCCTCCCTCCTTCTAGTAATTCTAGGGGTTCTCCTAGTTCCATCCTAGGACCCTCACTGTTCTCCCTCTTTACTAACAACTTACACACTACTACACTACATGCTTCAGTCATCCAATATGTGGATGATTCCACATTAATTTGTGCTGCTTCTTCCCTTAAGAACTCCATTCACAAACTCAGTCTTTCTTTCTTTCTTTCTGTCGAAACATGGCTTGCTAACTCCCAACTGATTCTAAACCTAAATAAAACTAAACTTCAACTTTTCTTGCCTACAAGATATACACCACCCCCCCCACTCACCCTTTTAATATCACATCCAAGAATAATAAAATAGTCTCTCCTGTTAATCACACTAAACAACTAGGGGTAGAGATTGACTGTAATATGAAATTTGACATCCACATCTCCAAAAAGAAAATGCATAAAAAAACTGTGCCTTCTATACAGAAATAAACAGTTTCTCACAAAAAACACCAAGGCCAAAACTGCATGCACTCACCTCATCTCAACACTTCTCTATGCATTGCCACTGTTCACTAATCTAAGAAAAACTAACACAGCAAAACTTGAATCCTACTTCAACAAAATTGCTAGGTTTGCCACAGACTCTCCAAATAGGTTACATCACTGTGTTGCCCTAACGCAACTCAACTGGCTAGAACTGCCCCAACTTCTTCTCTACAACCAACTTGCTCTAGCTCACAAAATTCTGTATCACCCTGAAAACACCCCTGCACTACAGGGACTCATTTATCCTTAGACCAGCTATAGGACACTCCGTTCCAGTAATAAAGTCCTCCTAGACATTACTAAAGCAAATAATAGTGCTGGTGAATCCCTCTTTTCAAATTGTATAGCTGAAATATGGAACACACTTCCCACAAACCTAACCACTATATCCTCCATAACACAATTCAAAACACACTCAAAGCTCACCTGGCAGATAGATGGCTCTACTTGTGCAACAGTCCTGGCTAACAAATACCCTGATCCTCTTAGGCTGTCCTCTGCTTTTCTTCTATTGCTCCTCTGTAAAGTTAATAGCCAGTAAATCATAGGTTCATAGGTGTGCATTAGGCTAATGCCCTGGGGCCTTTACAAGCCTAGCCATAGGATTACCCTGGCATAGTGCCACCCGACCTTAGTTCCCAGTGCCTCTGTCAAGTAGAGCCACTGGAGTTATCCCTGGGGTGAATTTTCAGTTTCCCATCCACTCATCAAGATTTCTCTTGAAGAGGGTCAACAAGGTGCTCTGCTTGACATATACAGAAGTCTATTCCATAGCATGGGCAGTCTCAGGGTTATGAACCTGTCCCTCCAGCATGTTCTGTTAATTGCAGTAATGAGATTGAGGTCTGTGGAGCATGTGGTGCAGAGGGATTGGGATTTCTTTAGATGTAGCATTTCTAACAGAGCTGGGTCAGACATGGATTTGTAAGTCAAGTGGAGATCGCCTCTAAGTAGCCGATATGAGACAGAGAACAGTTGGAGTTTTTTGAGTCTGTCCATATAGGACAAGTGTTTAAGGCCTAGAATCCTCTTTGTGAGGTACTTTTGCGACCTCTCCAGCTGTTGCAGGTGTCTAGTGAGGTACATGCCAAATGGGGCATTGTACTCAATGATTGGCCCAATGAGGGAAGAGTAGAGGGAGACAATGACATCTTTCTTCCTGGATGCAAAACCCTTAGTAATGAGATGTGCAGCATAGAAGGACCTTCTGACCACAGTGACAATGTGGTTATCAAAACAGAGGTTGCTGTCAACCTGTGTTCCTAGATCTCTTATAACACCTTCTGTGTTCAGTGGACTACCATCAATGTGGTAATTGGGTTTTTCCCAAAGGGGATGATGGCACATTTTTTGGCATTGAGCTTAATGCCATGGTTCTGACACCAGTCGTTGGTCTCAGTGAGGTCATTCTGTAGGATGTCAACATCACTTGGGAAGTTAATAATAGCTCTCAACTTGCAATCATCTTTGAACTTTTGTCAGTCCGAGTCCCTTTGTGTTGGCCTGGACTTCAGTGAAGTAGAAACCAAACAGGAGAGGACCCAGGACCGAACCCTGTGGGACTTCACTTGTGACTAGTCGGCAGTCTGACTTGGAGTCAGCTACTTTCACACTGTGGGTTCTATCTGTTCTATCTGTGAGCCAGTTTGCAATCCATCTAGTGATATAGGGGTTGATGCCTAGCATAGTGAGTTTTTCTATGATTCCTGAGTGGGGGGTGGTATCAAAGGCCTTGGCCAGATCAAGGTAGGCTGTATGAACCACCTTGCCTTCATCCACAGCTCTGGTGACTGACTCAAAAAAGTCGACCAAGTTGAGTAGGCATGATCTATCCTTCATAAAACCAAACTGTAGGGGATCCAGAGTTTGGAGATTCCCTATGTCGTTGTTTATTAGGTCTGTGATGATGCATTCCATTGCTTTGCATATCAGACTCATCAGGCTAATGGGGCAATAGTTCCCAGGGTCTGTAGTCGCTCCTCCTTTTTGGAGAGGGATGACTGTAGCAGTAATAATAATCAGTAATAATAATAATAATAATAAGAAGAAAATAATCAGTAATGTGAACAAGATGTGTTACTCCTTCAAAGTCTTTGACCAAAGCACTAGAGACAATAAAGTGAAATTTAGATCTGTAGCGTGTGGTTCGTTCTGTCAGAGATTGTAAGCAAATGCATTACACATTTTCCAATACCTGCACTCTTCTCATATCTGTTAATTATTTCTTCATTGTAAGCTACTTGACTTGTAGTTTAATGGGTTGCCAGATGCATTTTCAGTTATCGTTGGTTTCAAGATAAGACACATTTATTGTTTCTCATGCTAAGTCTGTTTTCAATGTGAGAGTGTTTTGGTTTGTTTAGAAAATGGCTGTGAGTGTTTTTGCTGCAATATTTGAAACAAAAGATTTAAATGAAATCCAAATCTCTGTGATAATGGTAAAAGTAAAGAAGAAAATAGTGTGTAAACTGACATGTTTGAAAAGTGTTTTATGATAACGGGAGACACAGCCTGGTGTGGATCTGGTTTATTACCTTGCATGGGACTACATTTGACTATGATCCAGTTCTGTTGACTCTGATGGAATATTAGGAAGCAATGCAACATTATCAGGCATTAGCCTAGGTCAAACTTGTACGTCCTTATATCAAGGGAGATAACTATTCTTGATGACATAGAAGATGTAGGGAAATCAAAAATGAGATGTTGATGTCTTGTAAACATGCATCCCTTCCCCCCAAACACTATATAGCATGCAGTAATATTTCTGATTTTTTTGTATGACCTATGAGCTATTGAATAAAAGTTTCTGCAACTTCTATATTGTTTTAATTGTTTTGCTTTATTCCTTACACTAAATGATGAATTAATCCATTAATAGGCCTTTGTTACATAATATAGTCTAAGTATATTGCATGTTAGCAATATATCTTTGTAGTACCTTCTTTATAACCACTACCAACTGTAAAGGGGTTGATATTTGTCTGATAAGTATAGTCTGCAATATTTGGAGTGATTATCAAAACCATCTCTTCACCATCCATTATGTAGACATTGCTGCATATTACTGTGATACAGCCTTCTCGGTTTATTATTTATTTAAATTTAAAATATAAAACTTAAATAAATAAATAAATAAACAGTCATTGTTGCATATTACTGTGATACAACTTTCTCTACAAGATTGGGTTGTAAAAGATTACTTCATTCGGTTAAGAACTGTGACTCTGGCAGTTAGTACAGAGGACTAAAGGTGCAAATTGTTAATGAGCTCCTTCCTGTGCCAAAGGTACAAGGTCTGAATCTTTAAACTGTCATTTACCAGTCGTGTAATGCTGATCAAGTCACTTAATCAATCAGTGCTTTAAGACAATTGGGAATTGGGGTTATTCTCTTACTGATGCACACACACACACACACACACACACACACACACACACATATATATATATATATATATATATATATATATATATATATATATATATATACGCACACACACACATATAAATAGATACAAAATATTTGTATGAGTTTGTGTGTGTGTGTGTGTGTGTGTGTGTGTGTGTGTGTATATATATATATATATATATATATATATATATATATATTTAAATTTGAGTGTATGTGTGAGCGCATGCGTGTTTTTGTATGTGTGTCTGTGCATACTTGTGTGTGTGTATACATTTGTATCTGTATGTATGTGTGATTTTATGTGTTTACTCATTTTATTTGAGATTTGTTTACCGGGATAGTTCATGTGGGTAACAAAAACCCATTTTCAGAGGAGGCCTGGGGAGAAAAGCTCCACATTTAAGACTTGGTTAAACATTTATACAATGAGACTACAACTGGACATTTGTGATACAATCACTTATACAGTGAGAATGCACAACTAAAACATACTATGCTAAACATTTAGATTTTACAGATATTCCTTATAAACAGATTGGATTCAACAGTTGCTGATATCTTAGTAAAACTTGATATGCTAACATTAAATTTACATACAATTAGGGTTAGCTGGTTCGAATCATAGGAGTAAGAAGATTTGCTTAGATAGAACAAGGTCAATCAGTCAGAAATGGTGAGTACAGGTAGAATGGCAGGGTAGTTGAGTAGCCTGACTTTGCAAGCCCTTACTGGGGTTACTGGCAGAGAAAAAGGGGAGTTAGTGTATAGTATGGAGGTAGTATCGAGTGCTGGGGGTGATTCAGCTGCAATTAGGCATGTGCATAGCCAAGATCTTTTAAGGAGTTCTTTTAGGAATGCTTAAAGACAGGCAGACTAGGAGCATACCTTATGTTTGGTGGGAGGGAGCTGCATATTTTTGAGTCAGAGATTTAGCAGGGTTTGTAGATTTTGAGTAGGTTCTTTTCTTCGGATCTGAATGGTCTGCTTGGTTTGTATTTCTTTATTAGGTTTGCTAGAGTAGGACAGGCAGTGGGTTTATGGATTAGGTTATATTATGTAGGTAGCTGAGTATATATATTTGATGGTTTGGTAATTCCAGCCAATTTCATTCTCGTAGTGCTATACTGTGATTTCTATGATGGCTGGAGTTTGTTGCAAACTTTGCTATTTTGCTGTAACATTGTTCCAGTTTAGTTTTGGAGGTGTTTTGTAGATTGGTTAGAATATTACAGCCGTAAAGTAGGGAGGGGAAGGGAGGAGGAAGGTTTTTGCCAGGGTGGACTTGGTTGGTGTGGTAAGTAACTGCTTGTTACGGTAGAGGAGTCCTAGCTTTGTAAATGTCGTATTGATACTTTGTTGGATATGAAGGTCGAAAGTAAATTTGCTATGGATAATAACACAATTGCACAATTGCAATGATAGTTTCGTAAGCTGCAAGGATGTTGAAGTGGTCTGGGTTGAGTTTGGTGTTTTTAGGGTGAAAGACCACGAGTTTGTTTTTCTTAGGATTTAGAAAAAGTTGGGCTTTGGTGAGCTAGGATTTGACTCCTGTAAAAGATTGCTGGGTCTTATTCTGTAGTTCAGAGAGTACAGATTAGGGATGAGTCATCTGCATACTGAATTAATGTTCCTGGGGATGAGGCAGTGTGTAATTTATTTGCGAATATGTTAAATAGTAGGGGACCTAGGATAGAGCCTTGGGGACTTCTGTGGGGTTTGGTAGGAAGGGGGACAGTTCGTTAGACCATTTTAGAAAGCACCAGGTTCCCAGGTAGTAAAATAAAAACTATCAGACACCCTGGATAGGATTCTTAAATTGTAAGTTTCATTTTACCTATTTCATTTTGTTACCTAGTTTCTAATCCGTTTCTTCCTTTGTAACAGTTTAGGTTCCTCAATTCCTAATGAGAGCTTGTGCAAGAGATATTTTCCCAACAGTATGTGAGTGTGGGGGACCCGGGTCTATAGCATCCCAGGTAATGTGCGCACTAATTTCCCAAGCAGGATGTGCCAGAAGTAAAAAGTATGTTTATTTAAAAGGGTAATAACAGTTAAAATGTACACCGTAGTCAGGGTATATGACAGTTTCTTATGTAAGTTAACTATAGATGTTCTCAGCTTTGATCTTGATCCTGGTTGATGGTAAGCTATTCAAGGTAGCCATTTTCTGCAGGGGACACTCACAAGGTATTAGTGAAAGTAGGGTTGGCGTACACACTATCACCCAGTTGCTCAGTAATGCAAGGTCCTGATTGCTCTGCTGATTTGAAAATGTTTGTGTGTGATATCTATATCTATATATATATATATATATATATATATATATATATATATATATATATATATATATATATATATATCATCATCTTCTTTCGGCTGTTCCCGTTAGGGGTCACCACAGTGGATCATCTGTTTCCATTTCTTAATGTCCTCTGCATCATGCTCTTTCACACCAATCGCCTGCATGTCCTCTCTCACCACATCCATAAACCTTATCTTAGGCCTTCTTCTTTTCCTCTTACCTGGCAGCTCCATCCTTAGCATCCTTTTCCCAATATACGCAGCATCCCTCCTCAGCACATGTCCAAACCAACTCAATCTCACCTCTCTTGATTTGTCTCCAAACTGTCCAACCTGAGCTGACCCTCTAATATACTGATTCCTAATCCTGTCCATCCTAGTCACACCCAGTGCAAATCTTAACATATTTAACTCTGCCACATCCAGCTCTGACTCCTGCCTTTTCGTCAATACTACCGTCTCCAACCCATATAACATAGCTGGTCTCACTACCCTCTTGTAGACCTTCTCTTTCACTCTTATTGGTACCCGTCTGTCACAAATCACTCCTGACACTCTTCTCCACCCATTCCACCCGGCCTGTACTCTCTTCTTCACCTCTCTTCCACACTCACCATTACTCTGAACTGTTGATCCCAAGTACTTAAACTCATCCACCTTTACCAGCTCTACTCCCTGCATCCTCACCATTCCTCTACCCTCCCTCTCATTTACACACATATATACTGTTTTAGCCCTGCTGACCTTCATTCCTCTCCTCTCTAAAGCATATATCCACCTCTCCAGGGTCTCCTCAACCTGGTCCCTACTCTCATTACATATCACAATGTCATCTGCAAACATCATAGTCCATGGGGCCTCCTGTCTAATCTCATCTGTCAACCTGTCCATCACCACTGCAAATAAGAAAGGGCTCAGAGCTGATCCTTGATGTAATCCCACCTCCACCTTAAACGTATATGTCACTCCCACCGCAGTCCTCACCAATGTCACACTACCCTTGTACATATCCTGTACCACTCTTACATACTTCTCGGCCACTCCCGACTTCCTCATACAATGCCACAACTCCTCTCTAGGCACCCTGTCATATGCTTTCTCTAAGTCCACAAAGACACAATGCAACTCCTTCTGACCTTCTCTGTATTTCTCCAACAACACTCTCAGAGCAAACATTTCATCTGTAGTGCTCTTTCCTGGCATGAAACCATACTGCTGATCACTAATCATCACCTCCCTTCTTAACCTAGCTTCCACTACTCTTTCCCATAACTTCAAGCTGCAACTGATCAATTTTATCCCTCTGTAGTTACTGCAGCTCTGCACATCACCCTTATTCTTAAAGATAGGTACCAAAACACTTTTTCTCCACTCCTCAGGTATCCTCTGACTTTCCAAAATTTCATTAAACAATCTGGTTAAAAATTCCACTGCCATTTCTCCTAAGCACCTCCATGCTTCCACTGGTATATCATCTGGGCCAACAGCCTTTCCATTCTTCATCCTCTTCATAGCTGTCCTTACTTCCTCCTTGCTAATCTGTTTCACTTCCTGATTCACTATCCCCACATCATCCAACCTTCTCTCTCTCTCATTCTCTTCATTCATCAGCCCTTCAAAGTACTCTTTCCATCTACTCAACACACTCTCCTCACTTGTGAGTACGTTTCCCTCACTGTCCTTTATCACCCTTACCTGCTGCACATCTTTCCCAGCTCTGTCCCTCTATCTAGCCAATCGGTACAGGTCCTTTTCTCCCTCTTTAGTGTTCAATCTTTCATACAACTCTCGTTATGCCTTATCCTTAGCCTTCGCCACCTCTCTCTTTGCCATGCGCCTCATCTCCTTATACTCATGTCTACTTTCTTCATCTCTTTGACAATCCCACTTCTTCTTCGCCAGCCTCTTCCTCTGTATACTCTCCTGTGCTTCCTCATTCCACCACCATGTTTCCTTGTCCTCCTTCCTCTGTCCAGATGTCACACCAAGCACCTTCCTAGCAGTCTCCCTTACTAGCTCTGCTGTAGTTACCCAGCTATTCGGTAACTCTTCATTGCCTCCCAGTGCCTGTCTTAACTCTTCACTGAACTCCACCTCACAATCACCCTTTTTAAACTTCCACCATTTAATCCTGGGAACTGCTTTCATACTCCTCCTCCACTTCTTGATCACCAACATCATCCTGCAGACCACCATTTTATGCTGCTTAACTACACTTTCCCCAGTCAACACTTTACAGTCTCCAATCTCCTTCAGACTGGCCCTCCAACATAGGATATAATCCACCTGTGTGCATCTTCCTCCACTCTTGTACATCACCCTATGCTCCTCCCACTTCTTAAAATATGTATTCACCACAGCCATGTCCATCCTTTTCGCAAAATCCACAATCATCTGACCTTCTGCATTCCTCTCCTTAACACCATACCTACCCATCACTTCCTCATCCCCTCTGTTCACTTCACCAACATGCCCACTGAAGTCCGCTCCAATCACTAGTCTCTCACCCTTGGGTACACTCACCACCACTTCATTCAACTCACTCCAAAATTTTTCTTTCTCATCCATCGCACACCCAACTTGTGGAGCATATGCACTAACAACATTCATCATTACACCATCAATTTCAAGCTTCATAAACATCACTCTATCAGACACTCTCTTCACCTCCAAAACACTCCTGGCATACTGTCCCGTTAGGATAACCCCTACCCCATTTCTTCTGCCATCCACACCATGACAGAACAATTTGAACCCGTCTCCTATACACTTGGCCTTACTTCCCTTCCATCTGGTCTCTCGCACGCACAATATATCAACCTTCCTTCTCTCCATCATATCAGCTAGCTCTCTCCCTATACCAGTCATACTGCCAACATTCAAAGTTCCTACGCTCAGTACTACACTCCTAACCTTCCTCCTCTCTTTCTGCCTTCGGGCATGCCTTCCCCCTCCTCTTCTTCTTCAGCCAACAGTAGCCCAATTTCCGCCAGCACCCTGTTGGCTAACAGTACTGGTGGCGGTCACTGTTAACCCGGGCCTCGACCGATCCGGTATGTAATTATGAAATGTTCTTTGCATCAGTAATTTGGCAGAGGTTTTACTCCAGATGCCCTTCCTGATGCAACCCTCCCCATTTATCCGGTCTTGGGACCGGCACAAAGAAATGCACTGGCTTGTGCATCCCAAGTGGCTGGGTTATCTATACATATATATATATATATATATATATATATATATATATATATATATATATATATATATATTATAAAATTTGTGTGTGGATATGTGTTTGTCTATGTGTATGTGTACATATGTGTTTTTTTATGTGTGTGTGTGTGTGTGTGTATGCATGTCTGTGCATATAGGTTCATAGGTGTTTACTAGGCTAATGACCACAAGGGCCTTTTTAAGCCTAGCCATGCATCCCAAATCTCTGATGAGTTTTGAGACCCTTGATAAGTGTAAGCATGGGCCTGGGAGATGAACCATTTACACGTTACCTGTTTGCATCAGAGGCATAGCTGCCAAACCAGGGATGAATTTCTGACTTCCCATAGAATTGTCCTAGTTGCCCTTGAATTGGATTAAGGAGGAACTGCTTCACATAGATGGGGAGCCTGTTCCACTGATGGGGTAGTCTCTGGGATACATACCTATCTTTCCAGCAAGTCCTATTTATATCACAGGCAAGGTTTATGTCTTTAGAACAGATAATTCTGGTACTGTTTGTTTTGTGGATATCCAGGAGACCCATCAGAGTGGGGTCTTACACTGCCCCGTATGCCAGGCATAGAGCTCCCCCAAATGCCTTTAGGAGACAAAATGCATAGACATGGCCTTCAGGCGGTCTGCATAGGACATATTACTTATGCCCTCTATTCCTTTAGTGAGGAACCTCTGTGGACATTCCAGTTGTTGGATATGCCTAGTTAGGTACATACTAAAGGGGGCATTGTACTCAATGATAGGTTTGATAAATGCCAAATACAGTGGAACAATGACAATAACAATTAATAACAAATACCTTTGTTTATAAGTTGCGCAACATAGAATGATTTCCTCACCATTGTAGACACGTGATGATCAAAGGCAAGATTATTATCTATGTGTGTCCCTAAGTCCCTGACTACTGGGTCCACTCTAAGGAGTGTGTTGTCAATATGATAGTTACCAGGGATGGATAACTTCCCAAAGTATGCTATTATGCATTTCTTGGCATTTAGTTTTAGTCCATGACTCTGACACCAGTTGTTTGTGTCAGCCCCTCCTGTAGAACATTTGTGTCAGTGCGAGATTCAATGACAGCTCCTAATTTGCAATCATCTGCAAATTTAGCCAGCCAGAGACCATTGACATTGGCCTTGACTTCTGATAAGTAAACACCAAAAAGGAGTGGTCCAAGGACTGATCCCGGAGGGACTACACTTGTGACTGGCCTCTTTGTAGAGGTGGACTTCAGGATTCTAACTTCCTGGGTCTTGTCTGTGAGCCATTTGGTTATCCACTGGGTGACATACGGGTTTGTACCTAACCTCTTGAGTTTGTCAACAATGCCTGAGGTGGGGTATTGTGTCAAATCTCTTGGCCAGGTCAAGGTAGACAGTGTGAACAATTTTGCCATCATCTGTTGCTTTGGTGACCCTCTCAAAGAATTCCACCAGGTTGAGTAGGCATGATCAGCCCTTTACCAAACCAAACTGGGTTGGGTCCAGTGTCTGGAGGTTTACTATATCTCTGTTAATCATCTCCATAATAATTCTTTAAATGGCTTTACATATAAGACTAGTGAGACTTACGGGTCTGTAGTTTCCAGGATCTGTAGATGCCCCACCTTTGCGCAGATGGATGACTGTCACCTTTCTCTATTCATGAGGCACAAAACCTGTTTGGAGGCTACAGTTAAATAGTAATGCCAAAGGCCCTGATAGGTCATGTTTCTTGATATTTAGAAGGCATCCTGGGATATTGTCTGGGCCCATTGATGCAGTGTTCTTGGTCTTAGGGAGAGCATTAAGGACCTGTTCCCTAGTGATAGCAGGGGGAGTTATATTAGATGGCATTTCCTGAGGGAAGGTTGAGAAGGAAAGAAGAGTAAAACTGGAGCTGAATATATCAGCCAGGAGGTTTGCTATATCTTCTGGATCAGTATAGGTGGCTCCATTTACAATGAGCTCTGCACACAATTGTGTATTGCCTTTGAGATTGCAGACATAACTAAAGAATGCTTTGTGGTTCTCCTTGGCCTGGAAGGCCAAACTTACCTCAAATTTGGCTTTGATAGACTTTATTTGTCCTCTGAGTTGTTTGTTTAGTTTAATGAGAGTGCTTTTATCCCACTGGGTGCTGCACCTCCTAATTTTTGCCATGATTTTCTTCCTTATAAATCCGATTGATTTTCTGATTGCACCAGGGTGGCCTGTTTTTTGAGTTAGTTCTGTACTTCTTCCTGGTAGGTACAGCTGCCTCTGTGCAGCTATTAACACACTTGTACTGGGTTTCTGTGAAAAGTTCTGTATAGGCAGAAATGTCCTCAGGGTTTACAGGGGCTTGAAATATATTACATATTTGTGTGCGTCTATGTGCATGAGTATGCATGTATGTGTATTTATGTGTATCGAAGAGTGTGTGTATCTCTGTCTACCTGTGTTTATGCGAGCATGCATAGATAAATATATACATACACATTATATATACATACATACACAAACACACACACACACACATATATATATATATGTGTGTGTGTGTGTGTGTGTGTGTGTGTGTGTGTGTGTGTGTGTGTGTGTGTGTGTGTATTTCTATCAATATGTAAGTGTTTGTGTCTGTGTATATGTGTGTGTCTAAATATATATATATATATATATATATATATATATATATATATATATATGTGTGTGTGTGTGTGTGTGTATATGAAATGTGTAATATATAAATATATAAAGCTCTTGCCACCCCTATAGTGCCTTTTTTAGGCAAGGTTTAAAGGACAAAACCACCACCATAGCAGATACAAGCATGCAAAATCTGAATGTAAAGCTACTCACTGCTAGAAATCTAAACCTCAAAATGAACTCTCACGAGCATATCCTAAAAATCTAGAAAATCGATATCTGTGCAGTAACTGAGACCTGGTTCAAGGATCCAGAGAGAATCCCTGCAATACCAGGCTACAACTCTTACCAATCTTTTCGGCCACCAAACCAAGACCGAAACACTAAAGGTGGAGGAGTGTCCATATTCACCAAGGATATTTACACATCCAGGCTAGTTGCCCAACACAATGCATCTGAAATTCTCCAGGTGCAACTAACACTAGGTAAGACTGCAATCCAAATTGCAGCTTGCTACAGATCCCCCACCATGCCCCAAGATTCTCACTACACCTTTCTAAACATACTGGAAAATATTAAGATACAATCAAGCAACCTAATATTGGGTGATTTCAACTACACTGCCATTAACTGGGAAAACTACTCGGGTACCAACACCTTTTCCCAACAGTTCTTGGAATTCATAAATTCCAACGCCTTGGATCAACTAATCCATTGTCCCACCAGGGGCTACAATATCCTAGACCTGATCATTACCAACATGGGAGATAGATGCTCCACACCAGTGGTCACCCCCTCATTGGTCAGATCTGACCATAAGCAAATCACCCTTGACATCCACATCCAACCCCCACCCCCCAGTAGGGAAACCTCCATAAAAAACTTCTCCAAAGCCAACTTCATGCTACTCAAGTCAGAAGTGACAAACTTCATGACACCCATGCAGACAGGAGCTGGAAGTTTGACTGCTGAATCCTACACTAAGGCACTGTATTAGCACATCCACGTGTGCATGAATCGTGCCATCCCAAATAGAACCAAGACACTCTCCTTCAAAAAAGGAAGCCAGTCTGGTGGTCCCCTGCCATAAACAAACTATACAACAGAAGAAAGAAACTGTTGCAGAAAAGAGGAAAATCCTAGGATGCAAAAAACTCCCTTACCAGCCTCAGTAAGAAGCTGAGATCCCTCATAAAATCCTCCAAAGCCAGTTATGAAAATAAAATTGCCAAAGATTCCAAAGACAACCACAAGGCATTCTATAGTTATGTCAAGAATCTAAATGGCAATGCTCAGATATGCTCGGAGCTACATCAGAATGGGATTAAATATACCGATCCCAAAGATATTGCCAATATCCTGGGATATCGATTCAGTGCCAACTTCACCCCCCCTCTCACCCCCTAAAGGGCCCATCTCAATACCAAAAGATTGCCAAATTCCAGTAATCACGCCACACAGGTAGAAACTACACTCTCCAAAGCTAAGAATACAGCATCATGAACTACAAAATGAACTGGCACTCATCTAAGTGTCATGTTTAATCATAGCCTCACCTCAGGCTTCATGCCCACTGAGTGGCGCACAGCTACAGTTATCACACTTCACAGAGGGGATCCAACTTGGATCCCGGGAACTACCGTCCCATCTGTCTGACAAGCCTGATCTGCAAGGGCATGGAACACATTATCATGGAACTTATAAACAAAGACATTGGCAACCTTCAGTCACTGGACCCCACCCAGTTTGGGATCGTGAAGGGCCAATCTTGTCTCCTGAACCTGACTGACTTCTTCAAATCAGTCTCCAGAGCTCTGGACTAGGGTAAGGCGGTCCACACAGCCTATCTGGGCCTTGCCAAGGTCTTCGACACCATCCCCCACTCTGGAATCATAGATAAACTTACTAAGCTGGGCATAAATCCCTATGTCACTTGATGGGGTGCCAACTGGCTTATTGACAGAACCCAGACTGTAAAAGTAGCCGACTATAAATCCAGTGCCAGACAAGTGACAAGTGGAGTACCTCAGGGTTCAGTCCTGGGACCACTCTTGTTTAGCATCTACTTCTCTGAAATACAGGCCAACACTAAGGGACTCTGTCTAACAAAGTTCACAGATGATTGCAAACTGGGAGCCATTATTGAATCCCCAAAATGAAGTGGATATTCTACAAAGGGGCCTTACAGAAACAGATGCTTGGTGCC